>NC_083773.1:605531-613031 GCF_963514075.1 Conger conger | reverse complement strand
CAGTATAAAGCCCTCATAAATTGACTACGTATTCAGTGTCGTGCCAAAGAAAATTAATTTCACTTATTGAGCTAATTCATGTTACATAATGTCAATATCAGCGACAGCATGTTGAATTAATGTTGGCTTCAGTTGAACTGATTTTTAAATCTTCATTCTGCCAGTGCAGTGACGTTCCCGAACAACCACATCTATGGTGTCGGGAAAAGTACAGGCAGATTCCATATGGGCAGTTCCATTCTCTCTCCGATACGCTCTGAACAGTCATTGTGGTTAAATCTGGAGTGCAGTGACCGTAATTGCTCTTAGACGCTTTCTCTTGGTTCTCATGCATGAGACCTCAGTCCAGCAGCAGGTATGGGGCTCTCTGGCCACTGGTGTGCAGGTCCAGGGCACTGGGTGCGCGTGCTAGCGTGTGCCCGCACTGACCATTTCCTGCAGCAGAGAGGGGAGGATGCTGGGATCTTACCTGCGCCGCATCCTGCCTCTCTCGGCCTCCGATAACCCGCTCTCCCGCCGAGGAAGGCTGGCAGCGGTCAGCGGCTCGTTAATCTGCTCTGTGTCTGAACGCCCCGATGTGACCCCACTCCCTCCCTCCTCTGGGTCTGTTTGGGTTTCATCTGCTCTGTGTCTGAACGCCCCCATGTGACCCCACTCCCTCCCTCCTCTGGGTCTGTTTGGCTTTCATCTGCTCTCAGCTATCTTCTGTTGGAGACCCCACTAATGCAATCGCCATGGCAACTGGGGTGCTGTGTGGCGTTTACGCTCAACATCCGCTTCCTGGACGCAGCGCGACGTGCAGCTCTGACCCCGTTTGGGGAAACGTAGGGTCACGGATTTGATTTCCTGATTGATAAAAAGCCCTTGTGAAATTCTTGGGCAACTCTGCTTTAGATTCGTTCCTAATGGCAGCTGTGCTTGCAGTAGAGCTGCTGTGCAGGGCAGGGCTTTCACTGCAGCTGGTGGGGAAGTGGAGCGTCATGTGCAGAGAGCTGGGCCTGCTGCTCTCAGGCTGTGCGCTCGATTCAGAGGTGGACTGCTGCCATTGTAATCCCTGTACTTAACCTTCTGCCTTCAGTAGAGTCTCCAACTCTACTCGGGTTGCATGTTGTATGCCGTGTTAGTTGCTCTGATAAACGTCTTAAAGAAACCGTGTTTGCGCTAAGAGAACAGGTTTTTCTGTGCCAAAGTGCTGTAGATTCATGTCTGGGATTAGGAGAACAGGTTTTGCTGGAAGGTCTCACTGGCAGCGTCTGTTCCATCCTATTAATGCGGGAGAAACTGTTTGTCTGCAGCTGAGTGGGGCTAGCGTTAGCCTAGCTCCAGAGCTAAGTGGGGCTAGCGTTAGCCTAGCTCCAGAGCTAAGTGGGGCTAGTGTTAGCCTAGCTCCGGAGCTAAGTGGGGCTAGTGTTAGCCTAGCTCCGGAGCTGAGTGGGGCTAGTGTTAGTGTTGTGATGTCATTTCCTGTTCCCCTGTGGTCATGCCCCCACCCGTTTCCACTGAGACAGCTGCATTGTACCCAGCGCTGCAGTGGAACACATTCACTCCTGCAGATGCCGTGTATGATTGGTGTATTGATCTGATGGGGCTCTGTTAAGCTCAGGTCTGATTGGTTTATTGATCTGATATGCAACTCAGGGTGCAGTTGGTCAGAGCCTGTATTTACCCGGAGTGGGTCTCTTCCCCTGCTCTGTGTGAGTGTGTGAGTGTGTGAGTGTGTGAGTGTGTGAGTGTGTGAGTGTGTGAGTGTCTCTTCCCTGCTCTGTGTTTGTTAGAGCTGTGTTTGTGATGTGCTGTGTTAGAGCTGTGTTTGTGATGTGCTGTGTTAGAGCTGTGTTTGTGATGTGCTGTGTGAGAGCTGTGTTTGTGATGTGCTGTGTTAGAGCTGTGTTTGTGATGTGCTGTGTTAGAGCTGTGTTTGTGATGTGCTGTGTTTTTCATGTGCTGTGTTAGAGCTGTGTTTGTGGCCTTTTAGAGTGAAGTGTGTCATTGTATGGCTGTGGTGTGCAGTGAGGACCTGACTCAATCAGAGATTACGCAATGTGCAGACTACCCCTGGAGATGCTCCTGTGTGAGTGTGAGAGGCCTGTAGCGTAGTGGTGAAGGTAAATGACTGGGACCCGCAAGATCAGTGGTTCAATCCCTGGTGTAGCCACAGTTATATCCGCACAGCTGTTGGGCCCTTGAGCAAGGCCCTTAGCCCTGCATTGCTCCAGGGGAGGATTGTCTCCTGCTTAGTCTTATCCAGTGGTTCTTAAACTTTTTGTCTGGCGACCCCACAAATAAAAAACTGGAGAGGGTTGACTTTCCCAAAACCCATTCCAAACCCATGTTAACAACGGTCAATCAAGCAAAATCGAATAAGGCAATATAAGAAATAGCCTTGGCTACAACAATTTATTAAAATGAACAAGAACCGGAACAAAAAAAGCAATCATGATTAAACAAATGCACAAATCATCAGATCCAGTCCAGATCTAAAACGGGAGCCAAGAGTCACAACACCAGAGCAGCTAATCTGGAGGCGGAGAGAGACAGAAACACGGCTATAACGATCTTACTTTATTTATTTTAGTTTCTTCCTCTGGTTTATGTTCTTTAATAACATACATAGGCTATGTTAATGAGAAGGATGGGCCTGCTTCCGCGAACATAGCAAGTTCATTCTTGGATTGATGCTGCACACGGCCACGCTGCTGAGCCGACATCTGTATTTATTTGTTATATAGGCCAGAGACGAAAATGTCTTCTCGCACAGATGGGTCGATCCAAAAGGCGTGAGAATGTCCATGGCAGCCCTGGACAATCCGGGGTATTTTTGCGCAATTGACAGCCAGAATTCATCCAGTATTTTTGAGGCGAACAACGTCTAACGTGCGGTCGCTGGACAGATCAGCGTATCCTCGAGCGCAGATGGCAGCTGGTGAATGGCTGTCATATTCAGTCATAATGCTCTACATTTTGCGTGAGAAAATATTGATGGAATTGGTCGAGGAGACTTTGGAGATGAATGGTAATTGAGGCTTCAATGAATTGGCATTCATGTCATTCTCCTCCAAAAAGTCATGCAGCTCCGAAAACATTTCAAAATCCCCACTCTCGTGAATCCACATTTCAGAAATTCTTTCTGATAGTGGCGATGCCTCGTTGGTGTTTCTTCTTTATTCTCACCGGCCTGTAGACTTGTCCCATCTGAGGATCGCGGAAGAGTAGACGCACTGGTCGAACTTTTATCAGATTTTCTTAGCAGCCACCTGTCCATTTTCCATGCAAGTTATCGTGGCTAGTAACGCAAGAAACGTGGCTAGTAGGCTATGTCGTTTTGTTTAGTTTTATAAAAAAAAAACCGGGAAGAAGTTGAGTTTGAGTTTGCGTAGTGGGAGCAGATAGTTACATTGTTTCTATCGGAGGACCAGTAGCCCATACTAAATCAGAGCCATTGAAAGACGGGTAACTTTTTCTCTCTCTCCTCTTAACAGCGTGTAGGAATTAGAAAAAGGCAGATTTACATTTTATTGACATTTTATTTTTCGTTGTTTCACCTGGCGTAATAACAGGCTAATTTCCGACTGTAGAAACAAATAATTTGGCGACCCCACAAAAGTTTTGACCCCTAGTTTAAGAATCACTGGTCTAATCAACTGTACGTTGCTCTGGATAAGAGCGTCTGCCAAATGCCAGTAATGTAATGTAATGTAATGAGAGTGTGTGAGTGCGAGAAACACAAATAACATAACATAATGGCAAGAACAGGCCATCCAACCATCCACACAGGTAAAACGCACACCATCCACACCGTTAGATCTGCAGTGTCACTGTGAGATCAGCCAGTTAAATGGTAAATGGTAAATGGCAGGCATTTATATAGAGCCTTTATCCAAAGCGCTGTACAATTGATGCTTCTCCATTCACCCATTCATACACACACTCACACACCGACGGCGATTGGCTGCCATGCAAGGCCCCGACCAGCTCGTCAGGAGCATTTGGGGGTTAGGTGTCTTGCTCAGGGACACTTCGACACAGCCCGGGCGGGGGATCGAACCAGCAACCCTCCGACTGCCAGATGACTGCTCTTACTGCCTGAGCCATGTCGCCAGTTAGATCTGCAGTGTCACTGGGAGATCAGCCAGTTAGATCTGCAGTGTCACTGGGAGATCAGCCAGTTAGATCTGCAGTGTTACTGGGAGATCAGCCAGTTAGATCTGCAGTGTCACTGGGAGATCAGCCAGTTAGATCTGCAGTGTCACTGGGAGATCAGCCAGTCAGATCTGCAGTCTTACTGGAAGATCAGTAAATGCTTGGCTAATAAGGACTTGGTTATGCACTGGGACTCTGGATGGTGTGTTTCACCTGTGTGGATATTGTGGTTTTTACCTGTGTGGATGTTGTGGTTTTTACCTGTGTGGATGTTGTGTGTTTTGTATGTGTGGACTGTGTGCTTTACTGATGATCGTAGAGCATTGTGTGAGTGACAATGGTTCTCTTCTGCCTGGTGTATTTGGCAGTTATCTGCAGTGAGATTGTGAAACGGGTTGTGTTTTTCTCTGTTCCCTGCTGCCCCCAAACCCCCCTTAACGACGGAAACACTGAGTTTCTCCTGGAGATCCCCCCCCCGCAGAGAGACCTCTGCCCTGCTGCTGGGCACGAGTGTTCCCATCACCCAGTAGCTTTATTTCATTAGATTTCATCATATTTCATCATGTTTCATTATGTTTTATTATATTTCATTATGTTTTATTGTTTTATTGTGCTATTGGGTTTTACTGTGTGTTATTGGAAAGCACTTCTTTTTTATAAAATACATTTATAGTTTAACTGGCACGTGACAGGTGGACCAGTGGGACAGGAATTTGCCTTGTGCGATCACTCCAACTCAGCCCCAATCCCACAGTGCTCTGCTCCCTGACAATGGCCGTCAGTGGTGGCAAAGCTGCACATAGTGGCCAGTCATTGGCTGAGTCTGTGAGCAGTGGCCAGTCATTGGCTGAGCCTGTGTGTATTCTGTGAGTAGTGGTCAGTCATTGGCTGAGCCTGTGTGCATTCTGTGAGTAGTGGTCAGTCATTGGCTGAGCCTGTGTGCATTCTGTGAGTAGTGGTCAGTCATTGGCTGAGCCTGTGTGCCTTCTGTGAGTAGTGGCCAGTCATTGGCTGAGCCTGTGGGTGTTCTGTCAGCTGTTGCACTGGATGTTTCTCAGCGGGAACAGTAAGACGATCTTCTCCAGCCACAGCAGAAAGTCACATGACCCAATCAACCAATCAGAATGGCGCTTGTGTGTCCTTCCTGCCCTGTGCTTGTGTGCTGCGCTGGTGGGAGGAGGAGGAAGTGTCCGCATCACTTCCTCTTTTCTCCTGTCCTATCCTCGGTCAGGTGTCCCCCGGGGGGGGGTTTCCGTGGTGACCAAACAGTTGGGGATGTGTAAGAGCAAAGAGCCAAGCAAACGCTAAGCAGTGAGAAGGGTGTGGCGTTGTGGGAGCCTCTCTCCCCTGCACCCCCAGCGCAGAACCCAGCGCAGAACCCAGCGCAGAACCCAGCGCAGAACCCAGCGCAGAACCCAGCGCAGAACCCAGCGCAGAACCCAGCGCAGAACCCAGCGGCGGAATGGAAAGCGCTGTTTCACTCACAGGTGCACTCTTCGCTGCTTTAGAGTGGCGTTCAGCGCCATCTGCTGGAGCCGACAGGAACTGTGGCTGTGCGCCCAGCTGTTACCCTGGTGACTGTGTGCAAGGCCTGCTGAGTGTACTGAGTGTGGGGAAGGGGGTCTCACAGTTTGGCTGTTTTGGGTTGGGGTGGGGGGGGGGTCTAACACAGCGTGGCTGATTTGGGGGCTCTAACACAGTGTGGCTGATTTGGGGGCTCTAACAGCGTGGCTGATTTGGGGGGTCTAACACAGTGTGGCTGATTTGGGGGCTCTAACAGCGTGGCTGATTTGGGGGGTCTAACACAGTGTGGCTGATTTGGGGGCTCTAACACAGTGTGGCTGATTTGGGGGCTCTAACAGTGTGGCTGATTTGGGGGCTCTAACAGTGTGGCTGATTTGGGGGGTCTAACACAGTGTGGCTGATTTGGGGGCTCTAACAGTGTGGCTGATTTGGGGGCTCTAACAGTGTGGCTGATTTGGGGGCTCTAACAGTGTGGCTGATTTGGGGGCTCTAACAGTGTGGCTGATTTGGGGGCTCTAACACAGTGTGGCTGATTTGGGGGGTCTAACACAGTGTGGCTGATTTGGGGGCTCTAACAGTGTGGCTGATTTGGGGGCTCTAACACAGTGTGGCTGATTTGGGGGCTCTAACAGTGTGGCTGATTTGGGGGCTCTAACAGTGTGGCTGATTTGGGGGCTCTAACAGTGTGGCTGATTTGGGGGCTCTAACAGTGTGGCTGATTTGGGGGCTCTAACAGTGTGGCTGATTTGGGGGCTCTAACACAGCGCTGTCACTGCGTTGCTGGGCACGTGTGATTAATGTGCTTCTACAATGCTGTCCATAAGTATTTGGACAGTGGTACAATTTATGTTCTTTTTACTGTTCTCCAGCACATTGGATTTGAAATGAAATGATGAATATGAGGTTAAAGTGCAGACTGTCAGCTTTAATTTGAGGGTACTTGCATCCAGATCAAGTGATTCGTGTAGGAATGACATTATTTCTATACATAGTGGCCCCCCCCCCCTTTTTAGGCAACCAAAATTAATCGGACAGTTGGTTCCTGAGCTGTTTCTGATTAATCAGGTGCATTCAAGCACTTCCTTAGTGCAGGTATAAGAAAGCTTTCAGTGTCTTGTCTTAATCCTAGGCTTTTGATTGGCTTTTATTGGCGTCTGTCAGCAAGAGGACCAGCACTGTGCCAATGGCAGTCTCTGAAGCCATTAGGAGGCTGGGGCAAACAACAGTGAGAAACTTTGTCCAAACCTTAGGCTTCCCGAAACAAACTGTTTGGACCATCATTAAGAAGAAAGAGAGCCCCAGTTTATGTTTGGGATCATTGCCTTGCTGTGTGATGATGCATTTGGAGGCATTTGACTGAACCTGAGCTGATAAGATGCTTCTGTAGACTTCAGAGTTCATTCTACTGCTGCTGTCAGCGGTTACATTATCAATGAAGGCAAGTGAACCGGCCATACGTGCCCAAACCATAACGCCCCCACCACCATGTTTCTCTGCACCTTGCTCCTGCCGTCTCTCTCATACGAGCCAATCTTGCAAAAAATGAAAAATGGGATAAACGACAGTCATAACACTGAAGGGAACATGCGAGATTAAGTCCAAAATTCAGACCATGTGGGCGAATGGTCTTTAAATAAAACATCCAGATGCCAAGTGTTCATTAGAGCTGAATGCTGTTTAAATCACTGCTGCTTTCATTGGTCATAGCCAGAGGTAGTCTCTCTCAGATTCCTTAGGGCATGGATGTCCTATGTCACATGGATAGCACAGATTCTGTGTTCATCTGACCCAGCGCTGTGTTCATCCGACCCAGCGCCGTGTTCATCCGACCCAGCG
>NC_083773.1:505531-593031 GCF_963514075.1 Conger conger | reverse complement strand
TCTCTCTCTCACACTCACTGCTTCAGCTCTCTCACACTCACTGCTTCAGCTCTCTCTCACTCACTGCTTCAGCTCTCTCTCACTCACTGCTTCAGCTCTCTCTCTCACACTCACTGCTTCAGCTCTCTCACACTCACTGCTTCAGCTCTCTCTCTCACACACTGCTTCAGCTCTCTCTCACACACTGCTTCAGCTCTCTCTCACACTCCCTGCTTCAGCTCTCTCTCACACTCACTGCTTCAGCTCTCTCTCACACACTCACTGCTTCAGCTCTCTCTCACACACACTGCTTCAGCTCTCTCTCACACACTGCTTCAGCTCTCTCTCACACTCCCTGCTTCAGCTCTCTCTCACACTCACTGCTTCAGCTCTCTCTCACACACTCACTGCTTCAGCTCTCTCTCACACACTGCTTCAGCTCTCTCTCTCTCACTCACTGCTTCAGCTCTCTCACACACACTGCTTCAGCTCTCTCACACTCTCACTGCTTCAGCTCTCTCTCTCACTCACTGCTTCAGCTCTCTCTCACACACACTGCTTCAGCTCTCTCTCACACACACTGCTTCAGCTCTCTCTCACACTCCCTGCTTCAGCTCTCTCTCACACACTGCTTCAGCTCTCTCTCACACACTGCTTCAGCTCTCTCACACTCCCTGCTTCAGCTCTCTCTCACACTCACTGCTTCAGCTCTCTCTCTCACACTCCCTGCTTCAGCTCTCTCACACTCACTCACTGCTTCAGCTCTCTCTCACACTCACTGCTTCAGCTCTCTCTCACACACTCACTGCTTCAGCTCTCTCTCACACTCACTGCTTCAGCTCTCTCACACACTCCCTGCTTCAGCTCTCACACTCTCACTGCTTCAGCTCTCTCTCACACTCTCACTGCTTCAGCTCTCTCTCACACTCTCACTGCTTCAGCTCTCTCTCACACACTCCCTGCTTCAGCTCTCTCTCACACTCTCACTGCTTCAGCTCTCTCTCACACACTCACTGCTTCAGCTCTCTCTCACACTCTCACTGCTTCAGCTCTCTCTCACACACTCCCTGCTTCAGCTCTCTCTCACACTCTCACTGCTTCAGCTCTCTCTCACACTCCCTGCTTCAGCTCTCTCACACACTCCCTGCTTCAGCTCTTTATTTATGTGCTTTATTTATGCCTTTCTTCACTTAGTAACATGAGCTGATCCCCTGAATGATGAATGATGTATTGATGATGAATTGGTTTTTGCAGCGCAGTTGGCTGTTATTGTGTAGCGCGCACTTGGCGCATGAGCTTGCCTGTAGCTGCTGTATCTGATGCAGATGGTGAGTGAAATCGAAAGTGGTGAAGAGTGTGGTTTCCTCTGGGCCCTCCCCAAGACGCCAAGCACTCATACCCAATACCGAATGCTCTCTCGCTCTCTCGCTCTCTCGCTCTGTGTGAACGCTGTTTCTGTGTGTATTACTGATTTTAATTCTGTATCAGACTCTCTTGCTGTCTCTGACACCCCCCCCCCCCCCCCCCCAGTCTGCAGTCACGTGCAACTGCGTCCTGTTTTCACTACGGTACCGTACTTATTCTGTCCTTAACAAGCAAGCCACATACGTTCTGTACAGGTGTATGTGCTACAGTACAAACAGTCCCCTGAGGGGCAATGCAGGCTTCAGGGCCTTGATCAAGGGCCGGTGTGACCGTTGACCAGCATTCAGGTCCTGTGTGTGTGTGTGTGAGAGAGTGTCTGTGTGTGTGTGTGTGTGTGAGAGAGTGTCTGTGTGTGTGTGTGTGTGTGTGTGTGTGTGTGTGTGTGTGTGTGTGTGAGTGTGTATGAGAGAGTGTCTGTGTGTGTGTGAGTGTGTATGAGAGAGTGTCTGTGTGTGTGTGTGTGTGTGTGTGTGTGTGAGAGAGAGTGTCTGTGAGAGAGTGTCTGTGTGTGTGTGTGAGTGTCTGTGAGAGAGTGTCTGTGTGTGTGTGAGTGTGTATGAGAGAGTGTCTGTGTGTGTGTGTGTGTGTGTGTGTGTGTGTGTGTGTGTGTGTGTGTGTGTGAGTGTGTGTGAGAGAGTGTCTGTGTGTGTGTGTGAGTGTGTGTGAGAGAGTGTCTGTGTGTGTGTGAGTGAGAGAGAGTGTCTGTGTGTGTGTGAGAGAGTGTCGGGCGGGCGGGCGGGCGGGCGGGCGGGCGGGGGTGACCCAGGCTCAGGGTGTGAGCAGAGAGGCAGGCGTGGTGCCCTGGTGAGTCAGACAGAGGGGAGGTGGTGAGGTTAGCGCAGCGTGCCCTGGTGACTCATCTGGGGATGAGGATGAATGAGGGGCCCCTGCAGCTCACCCCAACTCAGAGTTTCTCTCAACAGGCAGGTTTATAAGAAAAGCAGCTAACCAGACAACTGCAGCCACTGTGCATCCGACAGTTTCGCCTTCTCAGGAAATCACAGGAAGTCATTACAGGCCTGGGGGAGGGGAGCGGGTCTGTGCTCTGCACTCTGCGAGGCGCTTTTCGGTGAATTCGGAGCTCTGAAGAGAAACCAAATTCACACTCACCACTTTCCTCCCGGTTCCCAGCTCCCTCTGTGTGTGGGAATATCGTCTTTCTGTGAAGACCAAGCTTAACGCTTCGCTCTGCATTTACTGTGTCTTCTTACTCAGCAGAACCTTGTGCAGATCAGTGTGTGGTCCTGCTCTCTGTGAAATCATAAAGCGTGGTCTGAGATGTTAAGGAGCCGTAGCAGGGGGAGCGGAGAGAGCTCTGCCCCCCCAGTCTGCCCCTGGGGCCCGGGGCCCTGCTCCCCTCGTTTGGCCTGTGTCCGCACGGACGAAGCAGCATTTTTAACCTGCAAAAACATTTCTACTCATGGACTTTGAGGTCCTTGAAGGACCAAACCTTTATTTCAAAATCAAAATCAATAGGAGTGGCCTGTAGCGTAGTGGTTAAGGTAAATGACTGGGACACGCAAGGTCGGTGGTTCTAATCCCAGTGTAGCCACAATAAGATCCGCACAGCTGTTGGGCCCTTGAGCAAGGCCCTTAACCCTGCATTGCTCCAGGGGAGGATTGTCTCCTGCATGGTCTAATCAACTGTATGTCGCTCTGGATAAGAGCGTCTGCCAAATGCCAATAATGTAATGTAATTTAATTACACTTCATGCTTGCCTTAACGTTTTCTAAACAGACTTCTGTATCTTGAGTGTTTAAACGGCATCTGCATAAAATTAATTCCATTCCTCATGGCTGCGTGCTGGGTGTTCCTACACCTCATAAGCTGATTCCACTGCGATTGTCAGAATATGAAAACAATTAGTTCCTTGATAGACTGGGTGTGAAAAGCGCAGGAAATGGCAGCTAAAGTAAACATTTAGAGAACTCTGTTCTGGCGGCGCTGGTCTGAAGTAGTGACGCTGCACTGCTCTTGTTTCAGGCTTGTACTGCAAGTTTTTCTGCAGACAACAAATCCGCACCAAAATAACATACTAGTAGGGATTGGCATTTTGTAGCATGCAGATTTAATGTATCTTGGTTAAATATTTAATTATGTGTGTAGCTTTATAATGAAAAAAGTAACCTTTTTTTGAATTTGTTTCTTTAACGATGGCTCTTTGGAGTGTGCCATCTCTGTCAATGCCAAGATGTCCAGGTTGAATCCACTTCCTGTAACTTTTTTTAAAAGGATATACCTATAGCACTTCTTGCTCCAGAGTCATTAAACACCCGTGCCTGTGTGTTTGTGCTGATGATCCGTGCCTGTGTGTTTGTGCTGATGATCCGTGCCTGTGTGTTTGTACAGTATGGATGGAGGAGAACTGTTCAGCCGCATCCAAGATCGGGGTGACCAGGCCTTCACTGAGAGAGGTAGTGTTACAGTGGCACACTGCCACACATACTCACACAAACGCATGCACACACCCACTCCACACACACACACACACACACACACCCACGCACACACATACACACCCACTCCACACACACACACACACACACACATACACACACACACACACACACACACACACACACCCACACAAACACACACACACACCCACGCACACACATACACACATACACACCCACTCCACACACACACACACACACACACCCACACAAACACACACATGCACACACCCACTCCACACACACACACACACACACACACACCCACGCACACACATACACACCCACTCCACACACACACACACACACACACATACACACCCACTCCACACACACACACACACCCACACAAACACACACGCATACACACACATACACACACCCATTCCACACACACCTACATACAGTCAGGTCCATAAATATTGGGACATTGACACAATTCTCCTCTTTTTGGTTCTATACACCACCACAATGGATTTGAAATGAAACGAACAAGATGTGCTTTAACTGCAGACTTTCACCTTTAATTTGAGGGTATTTACATCCAAATCAGGTGAACAGTGTAGGAATTACAACAGTTTGTATATGTGCCGCCCACTTTTAAAGGGACCAAAAGTAATGGGACAAACTAACAATCATAAATCTTTCACTTTTTAATACTTGGTTGCAAATCCTTTGCAAGTGAAATGCATGTTCAATCGGATTCAGATCAGGTGATTGACTTGGCCATTGCATAACATTCCACTTCTTAGCCTTAAAAAAGTCTTTCGTTGCTTTCGCAGTATGCTTTGTGTCATTGTCCATCTGCACTGCAAACCGCCGTATGAGTTCTGAAGCATTTGGCTGAATATGAGTAGATAATATTGCCCGAAACACTTCAGAATTCATCCTGCTGCTTTTGTCAGCAGTCACATCATCAATAAATACAAGGGAACCAGTTCCATTGGCAGCCATACATGCCCACGCAATGACACTACCACCACCATGCTTCACTGATGAGGTGGTATGTTTTGGATCATTAGCAGTTCCTTTCCTTCTCCACTCTTCTCTTCCCATCATTCTGGTACAAGTTGATCTTTGTCTCATCTGTCCATAGGATGTTGTTCCAGACCTGTAAAGGCTTTTTTAGATGTTTGGCAAACTCTAATCTGGTCTTCCTGTTTTTGAGGCTCACCAATGGTTTACATCTTGTGGTGAACCCTCTGTAATCACTCTGGTGAAGTCTTCTCTTGATTGTTGACTTTGACACACATACACCTACCTCCTGGAGAGTGTTCTTGATCTGGCCAACTGTTGTGAAGGGGTTTTTCTTCACCAGGGAAAGAATTGTTTTCCGTGGTCTTCCGGGTCTTTTGGTGTTGCTGAGCTCACCGGTGCGTTCTTTCTTTTTAAGAATGTTCCAAACAGTTGATTTGGCCGCACCTAATGTTTTTGCCATCTCTCTGATGGGTTTGTTTTGATTTTTCAGCCTAATGATGGCTTGCTTCACTGATAGTGACAGCTCTTTGGATCTCATATTGAGAGTTGACAGCAACAGATTCCAAATGCAAATAGCACACTTGAAATGAACTCTAGACCTTTTATCTGCTCCTTGTAAATGAGATAATGAGGGAATAACACACACCTGGCCATGGAACAGCTGAGCAGCCAATTGTCCCATTACTTTTGGTCCCTTAAAAAGTAGAAGGCACATATAACTGTTGTAATTCCTACACTGTTCACCTGATTTGGATGTAAATACCCTCAAATTAAAGCGGAAAGTCTGCAGTTAAAGCACATCTTGTTCGTTTCATTTCAAATCCATTGTGGTGGTGTATAGAGCCAAAAAGAGGAGAATTGTGTCAATGTCCCAATATTTATGGACCTGACTGTACATTCCACACACACCTACATACATGCACGCACGCACGCACGCACACACACACACACACACCCCTCCACACAGTGCGGAACTACATGTCTGACTTCATCACAATTACATTGGGCCCCAGTATGGCGTGTCAGAGACAGGTGTGGCTTGGTGGATGATCGTGGTTTCATGAAAAGGAGGGAAAATTAACATTGTGCTTTTCTCGCCCAGAGGCCTCTGACATCATGAAGAGTATTGGAGAGGCCATCCAGTTTCTGCATGCCATTAACATCGCCCACAGGGACGTGAAGGTAGGGGGCCGGACACTGCCGGGGGGCGGGGCGCCTCCGCTGTGTGTGTGTGTGTGTGTGTGTCTCTGTGTGTGTGTGTGTGTGTGTGTGTGTGTCTCTGTGTCTCTGTGTGTGTGTGTGTGTGTGTCTCTGTGTCTCTGTGTGTGTGTGTGTGTGTGTGTCTCTGTGTCTGTGTGTGTGTGTGTGTGTGTGTCTCTGTGTCTCTGTGTGTGTGTGTGTCTCTCTGTGTGTGTGTGTGTGTGTGTGTCTCTCTGTGTGTGTGTCTGTGCGTGTGTCTGTGTGTGTGTGTCTGTGCGTGTGTCTGTGCGTGTGTCTGTGCGTGTCTATTTGTGTGTGTGTGTGAGTGTATGTGTGCATGTGTGCGAGTGTGTGTGTATTTGTGTGTGTCTGTGTGTGTGTGTATTTGTGTGTGTCTGTGTGTGTGTGCATTTGTGTGTGTGTGTGTGTGTGTGTGTGTGTGTGTGTGTGTGAGAGTGTGTGAGAGTGTGTGAGAGTGTGTGAGAGTGTGTGAGAGTGTGTGAGAGTGTGTGAGAGTGTGTGTGAGAGTGTGTGTGAGAGTGTGTGTGAGAGTGTGTGTGAGAGAGTGTGTGAGAGAGTGTGTGAGAGAGTGTGTGAGAGAGTGGGTGTGTAAGTGTGTATTTGTGTGTGAGTGTGAGAGAGTGTGAGAGTGTGAGTGAGTGTCTGGGAGCCTCCAGGTCTGGTGCTACCTGTACGGTGCCATCCTGCTTAATTTCATGTTTTTATTTGTTTGGCCTTTCAGCCAGAGAACCTCCTGTATACCTCAAAGCGACCCGGCGCAGTCCTCAAACTGACAGACTTTGGGTTCGCCAAAGAAACCACAACACACAACTCCTTAGCAACACCTTGCTACACTCCGTACTACGTGGGTAAGGAGACACGGCCACTTCTAAGCGGCACGGTGGTTAAATGGCGGCTGTGTGTCATTTACACCCCTAACCCAACCCTCCTCTCCTCAGCTCCTGAGGTTCTGGGTCCAGAGAAATATGACAAGTCATGTGACATGTGGTCTCTGGGAGTCATCATGTACATCCTGTAAGTCCCCCTGTTCCATTTTCGCTTCACCCTTTCAGTGCTGTGGGGGGCCGCATCACACCTTTTATGTTATATTGGAACATGTGGTTCAACCCTTCAGTAGCTGTTCTCTGTGCCCCCCCCCACAGGCTGTGTGGGTACCCCCCCTTCTACTCCAACCACGGCCTGGCCATATCCCCTGGGATGAAGAAGAGGATCCGCAAGGGCCAGTACGAGTTTCCCAACCCGGAGTGGTCCGATGTCTCCGATCAAGGTAAACGGTGGTTTCATTTTCGGCGGGAGCGATGGGTCCTTAAGCAGAGTAGGCACAAGGCTGATGCTGTTGTGCTTTTCCAATCGAAAAAAGATTCCCAGACTTTGTGTAGAATTTCTTTAAAGTTTTTCAATAACGAGGATGAGGCAGAATCTTCCAGAATATCTGATTTTATTCTCTAACAGTGATCATAAAGCCGTGGTGTCTCTGCAGAGTGACCCAACATCGTTCAGTAACAGTGATCATAAAGCCGTGGTGTCTCTGCAGTGACCCAACATCGTTCAGTAACAGTGATCATAAAGCCGTGGTGTCTCTGCAGTGACCCAACATCGTTCAGTAACAGTGATCATAAAGCCGTGGTGTCTCTGCAGAGTGACCCAACATCGTTCAGTAACAGTGATCATAAAGCCGTGGTGTCTCTGCAGAGTGACCCAACATCGTTCAGTAACAGTGATCATAAAGCCGTGGTGTCTCTGCAGAGTGACCCAACATCGTTCAGTAACAGTGATCATAAAGCCGTGGTGTCTCTGCAGAGTGACCCAACATCGTTCAGTAACAGTGATCATAAAGCCGTGGTGTCTCTGCAGAGTGACCCAACATCGTTCAGTCACAGTGATCATAAAGCCGTGGTGTCTCTGCAGTGACCCAACATCGTTCAGTAACAGTGATCATAAAGCCGTGGTGTCTCTGCAGAGTGACCCAACATCGTTCAGTAACAGTGATCATAAAGCCGTGGTGTCTCTGCAGTGACCCAACATCGTTCAGTAACAGTGATCATAAAGCCGTGGTGTCTCTGCAGTGACCCAACATCGTTCAGTAACAGTGATCATAAAGCCGTGGTGTCTCTGCAGTGACCCAACATCGTTCAGTTACGGAGAGGCTTTTATACACTTTCCAGCAGGTGTCTTTTCACCGCGCCCCACAATGACTTCCTGACACGTGATAAGGATAGTCAACTCTGATTGGTTTGGCACCAGTTGTGCTTAGTCTGGTGGTATGTGAGGTTCTAAAAATGTGTGTTCCCACAACCGTTTCCTGCAGGCCCTGGAAGAGTTCCAATACCTCAAATCCTTACTGTCTGGATGGCCCACCCTTGGGGGACCTCTAGTGGACTTTTTCTTAAGTGTATACAGACGGTAGAAATAATACTCAGTGAATACCTAACAGTGTGGCTCGATACAACAATATACTTTCACACATCTCTCCATGGGTATACAGTTGTGTTCAAAATAATAACAGTCCAACATGACTTACCAGATCAATCACTGTTTTTGGTAGAAAATATATTACTACATGGCAAATAATTTACCAGTAGGTGTAGTAGAGTCATAGAAAACCAACAGACCCAACATTCATGATACACATGCTCCTGAGTCTGTGTAATTGAATAATTAATTGAAAGAGGCGTGTTCAAAGTAATAGCAGTGTGGAGTTCAATTAGTGAGGTCATTCATTCTGTGAAAAAACAGGTGTGAATCAGGTGGCCCTTATTTAAGGATGAAGCCAGCACATGTTTGCATGCATTTCTCTCTGAAAACCTGAGGAAAAATGGGTCGTTCCAGACATTGTTCAAAAGAACAGCGTACTTTGATTAAAACGTTGGTTGGAGAGGGACAAACGGATAAAGAATTGCAGAAAATAATAGGCTGCTTGGCTCAAATGATCTCCAATGCTTTGAAATGGAAAGCAAAACCAGAGAGACGTGGAAGGAAACGAAAGACTACCATTCCAATGGATCGAAGAATAGCCAGAATGGCAAAGACTCAGCCAATGATCAGCTCCAGGGTGATCAAAGACAGTCTGAAGTTACCGGTGAGTACTGTGACAATTAGAAGACGCCTGTGTGAAGCTAATCTATCGGCAAGAAGCCCCTGCAAAGTCCCACTGTTAAAAAAAAAAGACACGTGCTGAAGAGGATACAATTTGCCAAAGAACACATCAACTGGCCTAAAGAGAAATGGAGAAACATTTTGTGGACTGATGAAAGTAAGATTGTTCTTTTTGGGTCCAAGGGACGCAGGCAGTTTGTCAGACGACCACCAAACACTGAATTCAAGCCACAGTACACTCTGAAGACAGTGAAGCATGGTGGTGCAAGCATCATGATATGGGGATGTTTCTCTTACTATGGTGTCGGGCCTATTTATCGCATACAAGGGATCATGGATCAGTTTGCCTATATCAAAATACTTGAAGAGGTCATGTTGCCTTAGGCCAAAGAGGAAATGCCCTTGAAATGGGTGTTTCAACAAGACAACGACCCCAAACACACCAGTAAGCGAGCAGCATCTTGGTTCCAGATCAACAAAATTAAAGTTATGGAGTGGTCAGCCCAATCCCCGGACCTTAATCCGATTGAAAACTTGTGGGGTGACATCAAAAATGCTGTTTCTGAGGCAAAACCAAGAAATGCAGAGGAATTGTGGAATGTTGTCATCATCCTGGGCTGAAATACCTGTTCATAGGTGCCAGAAGTTGGTCGATTCCATGCAACACAGAGGTGAAGCTGTTCTCAGAAACCGTGGTTATACAACTAAATATTAGTTTAGTGATTCACAGGAATGCTAAATCCTGAAGATTTTTCAGTTTATACAGTAAATATTTGAGTTTGTAAAGAAAAATGCAGACATTGCTTTCTATTTGAACAGCCCAATATTCATTTTTCTTCATTTTCTGTAAAGTAATTCAAAAATGGACACATTTTTCTTCATGTTTTGATTTAGGATATAATGTGCAGTGTTCCCAATGCATCGAAATAAAAACTATTATAAGGATTTTGAGCTTTACTCACGTTTTTAAACACACTGCTATTATTTTGAACACAACTGTATATTGTCTGTGCATGTTTATTTATCACCTTTATCCGGATCTAAGTGCATTTTACCGATCATGAGTGCATATATTGATTTCACATTTGTGGCTACCAATCACATTGTTTACATTGATTCTCACATTAATATGGCTTTTCAGATGAGTGCATATTAGGTACATATTACCATACAGGTATATGATGCATTACATTTCAACTTAATATTTCCAACATTTTGATATGATTTTATTACATTTCAACTTAATATTTCCAACAGTGCGTGGAGTGCTGCACATATAGCTGTACATGTGAATATATTGCTCATGACGATTAGAACTAAGTGGTGTGTGCTTTTTTTTGGTGACTGTGGGGTGGTATTTGTCACCATGGTAATGTGTGCCGTAGAGCTGGTGTAACTTAACATGGCTTCCCTGGGGTTTGAACCAACAACCTTCTGGGTCCCAGTCCTGCACCTGTGCTGGAGCAGCAGTGGCCCAGCCCAGCAGCTGATCCTCTAACCCTGCCCAGCCCAGCAGCTGATCCTCTAACGCTGCCCAGCAGCTGATCCTCTAACGCTGCCCAGCAGCTGATCCTCTAACGCTGCCCAGCAGCTGATCCTCTAACGCTGCCCAGCCCAGCAGCTGATCCTCTAACCCTGCCCAGCCCAGCAGCTGATCCTCTAACGCTGCCCAGCCCAGCAGCTGATCCTCTAACGCTGCCCAGCCCAGCAGCTGATCCTCTGACCCTGCCCAGCCCAGCAGCTGATCCTCTAACCCTGCCCAGCCCAGCAGCTGATCCTCTAACGCTGCCCAGCCCAGCAGCTGATCCTCTAACGCTGCCCAGCCCAGCAGCTGATCCTCTAACCCTGCCCAGCAGCTGATCCACTAACCCTGCCCAGCAGCTGATCCACTAACCCTGCCCAGCAGCTGATCCACTAACCCTGCCCAGCAGCTGATCCTCTAACCCTGCCAAGCCCAGCAGCTGATCCACTAACGCTGCCCAGCAGCTGATCCACTAACGCTGCCCAGCAGCTGATCCTCTAACCCTGCCCAGCCCAGCAGCTGATCCACTAACGCTGCCCAGCAGCTGATCCTCTAACGCTGCCCAGCCGAGCAGCTGATCCTCTAACGCTGCCCAGCCCAGCAGCTGATCCTCTAACCCTGCCCAGCAGCTGATCCACTAACCCTGCCCAGCAGCTGATCCACTAACCCTGCCCAGCAGCTGATCCTCTAACCCTGCCCAGCAGCTGATCCTCTAACCCTGCCCAGCCCAGCAGCTGATCCACTAACGCTGCCCAGCAGCTGATCCACTAACGCTGCCCAGCAGCTGATCCTCTAACCCTGCCCAGCCCAGCAGCTGATCCACTAACGCTGCCCAGCAGCTGATCCTCTAACCCTGCCCAGCCCAGCAGCTGATCCTCTAACGCTGCCCAGCAGCTGATCCACTAACGCTGCCCAGCAGCTGATCCTCTAACCCTGCCCAGCCCAGCAGCTGATCCTCTAACCCTGCCCAGCCCAGCAGCTGATCCTCTAACGCTGCCCAGCAGCTGATCCTCTAACCCTGCCCAGCCCAGCAGCTGATCCACTAACGCTGCCCAGCAGCTGATCCTCTAACGCTGCCCAGCCCAGCAGCTGATCCTCTAACGCTGGACAGGGCGGCCTGTAGCGTAGTGGTTAAGGTAAATGACTGGGACATGCAAGGTTGGTGGTTCGAATCCCACTGTAGCCACAATAAGATCCGCACAGCTGTTGGGCCCTTGAGCAAGGCCCTTAACCCTGCATTGCTCCAGGGGAGGATTGTCTCCTGCTTAGTCTTAATAAACTGTACGTCGCTCTGGATAAGAGCGTCTGCCAAATGCCAATAATGTAATTATGTAAAAATGTAATGCTCCTTGCCCCTCCAGCCCAGCAACTGATCCGCACCCTGCTGAAAACAGAGCCCACGCAGCGGATGACCATCACCGAGTTTATGAACCACCCCTGGATCAACGTGAGTCCTGCCGCAGGCAACTGCACCTACCTTACCACGTCATTTCACCTTCAGCTCTGCAGAGAGGCTGTACCTGCCCCTTATTACACCTTCACTGCTCTATTTACCCCTTACTGTGCCTTAACTAACTACCCCTTACTGCCCCCTTACTGTTATCATGGCCCCCCTCGTCACTTTTTACTTATTTATTATAACAAAAGCAAACGGGACCTAATCAACATAATAAAACAATGGGGTGTGGAGATCAGCAAATCAGTAATGTGAGTGAGTGCATGAGTGGAAAGTATAGGAGTGGAATGTTGTAAGGTGTACAACATAACAAAAGGCACAAACCTCACGGGTGTCTCTGTGGGGGAAGAGCTCAACAACTACTTGAGCTCTCCTGAACCCTTTTATCCAATACTGAAACAATTAGCTTCACTGGTCACAGGTGTCACCAGTGAAGCCAATTTCCCTCCCTGCCACGCCCCCCCTCCAGCCCCTGCCAGAACAGACACACGACGTCATACCTACAGGCAGGGGCGAGAGACAAACAGGCAGGGAGGCAGGGGGTCGTAACACTGTCTCAACTCTTCATCCGATTGGTCAGGTGTGCATGGCTTTACTGGCATAGCACAAGCTAAGCTAAGCTCTGTGGAACCATCTTGAATGAGGCTGTTCAATAAGCGTGTATGTTATGGCTTGGGGCCTTTTAAATTGGGCACATTTGGTTGGTAAATTTTGCTGAACAAGTAGCCTTATTTTAATGGATTTGTGCTGTTCTAACCCCCCTGTCTGTTGATCTGACTGTGTGTGTGTGTGTGTGTGTGTGTGTCTGTGTGTGTGTGTGTGTGTGTGTGTGTGTGTGTGTGTGTGTCTGCAGCAGTCGATGGAGGTCCCTCAAACCCCCCTGCACACCAGCCGTGTGCTAAAGGAAGAGAAGGACACCTGGGAGGAAGTGAAGGTGAGAGGGTGATGGGGAACTAGTTCGCTAACCTATAACTTTGCAAAGACAATGTGGTAGCTCACGTTAACCAAAATGGCTAGCTAAAATGGAACCAAAATGGAACGCAGTCGCTAGGCTAACATTGTAGCGCAAGGAAAGACAATACAACGTGAATGTTAGCTAGATAAAACAAACGTCAAGCACGTGGGGTTGTTGTTATGGAAACATTAACGTTATTTATTTCCTTGGCACTTTGGTGTGGACTGGACGTTCTTTGATATTTCTCATGTCTCGTCTCGTTTAACCACTCAATGGCTCCGCTTCTGGTCCTTCGTGATAGTTAACAAGATGGCGGCCGTCATGTCGTTTACGTCAATCGAATACTATTTGTAGGAGGTTGGACATTGGTTGCAGGTTGCCATCGAATGTACACGAATGTACACGAACCATGCCAGTTAACTCCGATTTTGTATTTTTTTTTTATAAATGAATACAGACACACTGCTGGCGGCATTAGGACGGTCCAATTGTGGAAATTTCGTCACATTAACAAGGATGACCAGAAATGGAGGCATTGGGTGGTTAAACGTAGGCGAAGAATGGCTAGTCATAAAGGATAATCAGGTAATCTGACCTGAAAAATCTGCAGGACAAAACAAGTAAGATCACGAGCTAGCCAGCTACATTAACATTACAGCAATCGAGAAAATCTACCGCAAGCAACTTAAAAACAAAAATACAGCAGATGGCTTGAAATCGTCCAAAAATGTCACCGTGCTGCGCTCAGCTAAGTACCCAGCGTAAGTACACGCTTAAAAGCGATTAACTAAATAACAAGAATCACCACCAGAAGCAACATCGACTAAATGTACTACCTTACCTCTAGCTAAAAATAATATCCATGTCCACAAAATCTTTACCGCATCCCCCGTCCCTAGTTAATTTATGGCATAAATATGTCTAACGTTAGATCTGTACCATAGCTTGAAGCACATGGCTGTGTCTTTACATATCATGGGATATATTTGCCATGTGTATTAGTTGGCTGTTGCCGGAAAAAAATGTATAGACTGGCCATTCAATGACTGGCTATAGTCAATATACGTTTACTACTTCCAGGTTTTGCGAATACGATACGATAATACTAATAGTAGTTCATATTATATTAATTTACCGTAAAAGGGTTTAAAAGGTTATAAAGAGTCTATCTCCTGTTCTGGTTTTTTAAAGGAAAATTAACATGAAGTTACCCAGCGAACGAACTCAAACAACCCAGAATTATAACCCGGCATGTCAACCCGGCCATGTGTTTACTGGCACAACCCAACATTTTTTAGTGTGTAGGCTATAGTTGTAGACCTGCAAAATGGTATTGACATTGGTCTTGAAACGGGTGAGATATTGAAGTTCAATTCTGTTTTGGCTACAAAGAAGAACGGACCCAAGGAAATGTATGCTACCCCGCGCTCAGTGTAATCTGTTTACCCTCGTGTAATTCGACCTTGATGTTAATTTTTCTTTATGTACTAATAAAATATCAATAAAATAGCGAAGTAAATGTGGAGGAGAACAGATGCTTGGCTTCTCAGTATGAGCTTGCCTTTGGGCCATTTCTAACACTTAACGGTTTCCCTCTGTCCCTGTGCGTGTGCAGGAGGAAATGACCAGTGCCCTCGCCACCATGAGAGTGAACTACGATCAAATCCAAATCAAGGCCATTGAGAATTCCTCCAATCCGCTGCTGATGAAGAGGAGGAAGAAGGCTATGACGCAAACGCATGACACAGAGACTCCGGCCCCCTGAGGGTTGAGTGCCGTGTGTGTGTGCAGACCCACCGTACGGGCGTGCACGCACACTCACCGCTGTGTGTGTGTTCACTGAGACCCACACAGGGCGTGCGCGTACGCACTCACCACTGCAATGGGAGCAGACACCTTTGGCAAAATGAAATTGAGAATTAGATCGCATGGACTTTCAGAAACCTACAGATGATCATGTTTATTTTTCATTACTGATTTAATTTTTTAAAGCAGCATTTCTTTTTATTATGAAATTTTTTTTTTTTTTTTTTACAAATCAACCACTCCTTGAAGATAGAAAAGGGCATAAAAAGCAGATTTAAAGATTACAGTCTGAAGCAGAGCGTTGATAGTTTTGATAAATGTCATTAATATTTTTATTTTCGTACCATGTTGAGACTTCAAGGGAGAGTATGATGATTGTGGCTTTTTAACAAAACTATCCACTGATAGCACGCTAGTTACTGCTGTCATAATGCAGAATGTTTTTAATGTTTATATTTGGCCGAAGTTTAAAATGTGTTCGGTAGATGAATGAGCTGGGTTGTGTTCATAAGCAGCCCTTCAATAGCGTATGAAAGCTGGGATGTCTGTCCGTGTTCAGCCCCCAGTTCTGCCAGCTTCCTTCTTATAAACAGTACAGAGAGAGAAGAGGAAAATAGATTAAAGGAGGAGGGGGAAGGAGAGTGGCAGAGCCAGCTGTATGTTGCTGTAACATTGCCTTTAGGCCTGGAGCTCAGGTTCAGACGCGTGCTTCGATCAGCTCATTGCTGAGACCGTTCCAGCCTATGAACTCAGTTAAAATGTTGACCGATCCTTTTCTTTTTTCAATGGCTCGATCCAAGAATGACATCTGACTGCTGTCGCCTGCAAAATGCCAGTAAAGCAAGCATGCTTTAAGAACGGAATTGAATATCTGTGCTCTGTTCATGTCTATAGTCCAGTGACTGAGTGGCGCAGCGGCCGCAGTGAGCTGGCTAGTGAACACGCTTAAAAGCGATTAACTAAATAACAAGAATCACCACCAGAAGCGACATGGACTAAATGTACTACCTTACCTCTAGCTAAAAATAATATCCATGTCCACAAAATCGTGACCGCATCCCCCTTACAGATAATTTATGGCATAAATTATGCATTTTTAATCCCGGACCATTTACGTTATGTCTAACGTTAGATCTGTACAATAGTTTGAAGCACATGGCTGTGTCTTTACATATCATGGGATATATTTGCCATGTGTATTAGTAGGCTGTTGCCGGAAAAAAATTCTAGACTGGTCATTCAATGACTGGCTATAGTCAGTATACGTTTTTTCCATTTCAACAAAATGGCCACGGTTGACTACTTCCAGGTTTTGCGAATACGATACGATTATACTAATAGTACATACAGTGGGCTCAAAAATTATTGGCACCCCTGACAGAAAATGAACAAACAATACTCGAAAAAATTCGAAACAATATATTCATAGACAAACTCGAAATACCAACATGTGATAAATACTGTGCTATATTAATGTTTCAATGGAACCAACAAAAATCCTTTACTGGTTTAATTAAAAATCAATTTCCTCCAAATCAATGTTTCACAATTATTGGCACCCTTAAAGATTATTGTAAATAACACCTACCAAAATTAAACCAGGTATTAAATTCTACTTATTTAAGTTTATCTATGTGTTAAGGAACTGTATTGGGTGATTATATCACTTCCTGTTTCACTAGGGTATAAAAATGAGGTAACACGCATGCAATATCCCTGTCATCCAACACCATGAAGAAAACAAAATATTTGGTAGTTCAAAAGAGGCAGATGGTCGTAGACCTTCATAAACGTGGTAATGGCTACAAGAAAATTTACAAACGATTGAATATACCACTGAGCACTGTCAGAGCAATTATAAAAAAGTTCAAAAGATATGGAACTGTTGAAAATCTCATGGGTAGAGGATGCAACTGCATCTTGCCCCCCAGGATACTGAGGAGAATGGTGAGAGAAGCAACAAAATCCCCAAGGATCACAGTGAACGAATTGCAGGTCTTGGTGACAATTTGGGGTCACCAGGTTTCAAAAAGCACCATCAGATGCCACTTCCATAACCACAGCCTCATTGGAAGGATTGCCAGAAAGCCTTTTCTGACCACAAGACACAGAAGAAAGCGCTTGGAGTTTGCCAAACGTCATTTACATTATGACTGGAACATGGTTCTCTGGTCAGATGAGACCAAAATTGAACATTTTGGTCAGATACAGCATCAGTATGTTTGGCGTAGGAACAGAAATGCATACAAGGAGAAAGCACCTCATACCCACAGTGAAATATGGTGGTGGGTCAGTCATGTTTTGGGGCTGTTTTAATTCAGGTCCAGGGGCACTGGTTAGGATTGATGGCATAATGAATTCCCGCAAGTATCAGGCAATTTTGGCTGAAAATCTGGTTCCCTCTGCCAGAAGTCTGGGACTTGGTCGTAGGTGGACTTTCCAACAAGACAATGACCCGAAACACACCTCAAGATCCACACAGAAATGGTTCCGTGACAACAAAATCAACATTCTGCAATGGCCATCTCAGTCACCAAACCTCAATCCAATCGAAAACCTGTGGGCTGAGTTGAAGAGGTCAGTTGATAAGCACAAACCCAAGAACGTGAAGGATCTTGAAAGGATATGCAAAGAGGAATGGTCCAAAATCCCTCCAAATGTGTTCCTTAATCTTAAAAATTACAGGAAGAGACTCCATGCTGTTATCCTTGCCAGAGGTGGTTGCACTAAGTACTAGGTGAAGGGTGCCGATAATTCTGAAACCTTGATTTTGTTAATTTATTATTAAATGATTGTTATGATTTTGGTTGTTTCCATTGAAACATTAATAAAGTACAGTATTTGGCACATGTTGGTGTATTGCCTTTCTCTATAATTACAGTTGTGTTCAAAATAATAGCAGTGTGTTTAAAAACGTGAGTAAAGCTCAAAATCCTTATAATAGTTTTTATTTCGATGCATTGGGAACACTGCACATTATATCCTAAATCAAAACATGAAGAAAAATGTGTCCATTTTTTAATTACTTTACAGAAAATGAAGAAAAGTGGACATTGGGCTGTTCAAAAAAATAGCAATGTCTGCATTTTTCTTTAGAAACTCATTTACTGTATAAACTGAAAAATCTTCAGGATTTAGCATTCCTGTGAATCACTAAACTAATATTTAGTTGTATAACCACGGTTTCTGAGAACTGCTTCACCTCTGTGTTGCATGGAATCGACCAACTTCTGGCACCTATGAACAGGTATTTCAGCCCAGGATGATGACAACATTCCACAGTTCCTCTTCATTTCTTGGTTTTGCCTCAGAAACAGCATTTTTGATGTCAACCCACAAGTTTTCAATCGGATTAAGGTCCGGGGATTGGGCTGACCACTCCATAACTTTAATTTTGTTGGTCTGGAACCAAGATGCTGCTCGCTTACTGGTGTGTTTGGGGTCGTTGTCTTGTTGAAACACCCATTTCAAGGGCATTTCCTCTTCGGCATAAGGCAACATGACCTCTTCAAGTATTTTGATATAGGCAAACTGATCCATGATCCCTTGTATGTGATAAATAGGCCCGACACCATAGTAAGAGAAACATCCCCATATCATGATGCTTGCACCACCATGCTTCACTGTCTTCAGAGTGTACTGTGGCTTGAATTCAGTGTTTGGTGGTCGTCTGACAAACTGCCTGCGTCCCTTGGACCCAAAAAGAACAATCTTACTTTCATCAGTCCACAAAATGTTTCTCCATTTCTCTTTAGGCCAGTTGATGTGTTCTTTGGCAAATTGTATCCTCTTCAGCACGCGTCTTTTTTTTTTTTTTTTTTTAAACAGTGGGACTTTGCGGGGGCTTCTTGCCGATAGATTAGCTTCACACAGGCGTCTTCTAATTGTCACAGTACTCACCGGTAACTTCAGACTGTCTTTGATCACCCTGGAGCTGATCATTGGCTGAGTCTTTGCCATTCTGGCTATTCTTCGATCCATTCGAATGGTAGTCTTTCGTTTTCTTCCACGTCTCTCTGGTTTTGCTTTCCATTTCAAAGCATTGGAGATCATTTTAGCCGAGCAGCCTATTATTTTCTGCACTTCTTTATACGTTTTTCCCTCTCCAATCAACGTTTTAATCAAAGTACGCTGTTCTTTTGAACAATGTCTGGAACGACCCATTTTTCCTCAGGTTTTCAGAGAGAAATGCATGCAAACATGTGCTGGCTTCATCCTTAAATAAGGGCCACCTGATTCACACCTGTTTTTTCACAGAATGAATGACCTCACTAATTGAACTCCACACTGCTATTATTTTGAACACGCCTCTTTCAATTAATTATTCAATTACACAGACTCAGGAGCATGTGTATCATGAATGTTGGGTCTGTTGGTTTTCTATGACTCTACTACACCTACTGGTAAATTATTTGCCATGTAGTAATATATTTTCTACCAAAAACAGTGATTGATCTGGTAAGTCATGTTGGACTGCTATTATTTTGAACACAACTGTATATTATTCTTTTTTTTTTTTAAAGACTTGTTTGTGCTTTGCTGATGAGGGGTGCCAATAATTCTTGAGCCCACGGTATTATATAAATTTTCCGTAAAAAGGTTTTAAAAGGTTATAAAGAGTCTATCTCCTGTTCTGTTTTTTTTTTTTTTAAATTTTAAGGAAAATTAACATGAAGTTATCCAGCGAACGAACTCAAACAACCAGTGATATTTGGTTTACGCTCAGCGACGGCAGTGCGTTTATACATTTTCCTCAGGACAACGACCACTGTCTACGTAGTGCGACAATAGAAAGTCCATGGACGTTCTGCGATTTCAGTTGCGCTACACCCTGTCACTGGGCTATGAGCTGGTCTTTGCAGTTTATCTGTGGGTCACTGTCCTCCAGTGCTGGTATAAAAGGGTTAAAGATGGTGACGGTGATGCAAGGCTCTGGTTCTGTAACCAAAGCGACACTGGCTCAGTGTAGGACGAGCGGTCTGTTACGGTCTCCTTTAGCGTCACACCAGTGTTGGAGTAGGCTGAACATTATCCTCTTATTATGACAGTATGAATTTACCATCTGAAGCATTATCCACGCTCTTTTCATAGTATTAATTTATACAACTTCATATAAGCAAACGAAGCATTAGCAACTACGGTTGCCACCCGTCCTGGATTCTCCGGAACTGTCCTGGAAAAAATAATGAAACAAAATGTCTTAAGTATTTTCGAGTGTTGCATACATTAGTATTGCGTAATGAAATGTAGACAGCGTATCCAGTGTTCGTTCCTAAATGTAATGTAACAAATGGTGCAGGGACGTTATTAACCTTCACGAATTACACTCTTTATTTTTGTAATGAAAGAGGAATTGGCGCCAAGCACAAGGCATGCGCACGACATTCCTTCAGGCTCACGCACCCTCGAGAGCGATTGACAGTCTGGCAGCTTTTCATTAAATATGAAAACAATTTAATAGTCGTCAGTATCATAGCGCACGGTCAGATTTGTGTACCAAATCCAAGAACAAAGATGACTGCCTATCCTCGACTGGCCAGTACGTGATGGGACGCACGAAAACATTCACGCCCCCCCCTTGCGCTTGACATCGGTTGCCGGTTGCCATTTAGAGGCTACTGATTACACGAATGTATCCAATTTGTAATCAAGATAATGAGTTGGCATCATGCCAGTTAAGTAAGATTTTTTTTAAAATCGTGGGAACGATCAATAAATAGCCACCACTGTCGGTGACATTAGGATGGTCCAATTGTTCATCATAAATAATTCGTTATGAGTGCGGATACGGTCAGTATCTTGTGTGCTAGGTTGCTTACAGGCCTACTTTTTGTGGAGGTGTGAAATTCTGCATGCAGCTTGTTCCGGCTGCACATGAAGTGGTTTGGTCAGAAACGTTACTGACGGGAGAGACGACGCAAAGGTAGCCGTAATTGTTGTAGCCCACTTTCACAACGCGTCGTTTCTGCGAAATGCGTCACGACAGAAGTTTTGATCTGACATCGCGAGATCCCGAAACACCTCACCTTGCGACTGAGAAGGGGGCGGCGATCGGTATGAGGCATCCGGACTACCCAAACCTGGCGTTTCGGAGCGCTTTTACACCGCAGTAATGATTCGAAAGTAGCAAGCCCACCGCGCCAGAAACGCAGGTAACCGGGGAACTCCGTAAATCTACGGGTCTCGGGGCTTATCCTCTCTTACGCCGAGCTGCCCCACGTGTGCTGGGTCTGTGACTGAATGTACTGGCCTAAACACGCTAATATGCTGGATGTAATGTAAGCTAGTCCATAATGCCCGGGAGGAATAACACAATAAATATATATACACTCATTGAATACTTTATTAGGTATTTATTAGACTTTTAGACTTCTACGGCTGTAGCCAGTCCACTTAGAGTTAGGATGCGTTGTGTTCAGAGATGCTCTTCTACATACCACTGTTGTAATGTGTGGTTATTTGCATTACTGTCGACAACCTTCCTGTCAGCTTTGACCTGTCTGGCCGTTCTCCTCTGACATCTCTCATTATCAAGGCATTTCTGTCTGCAGAACTGTTGCTCGCTAGATTTTCTTTTGGTTTTTGCACCATTCTTTGCAAACTAGTGTGTGTGTATCCCTGGAGATCAGTAGTTTGAGATAAACCCTGTCTGCCATCATCATTCATTCCACGGTTAAAGTCACATTACATTACATTACATTATTGGCATTTGGCAGACGCTCTTATCCAGAGCAACAAGCAGTTGATTAGACTAAGCAAGAGACAATCCTCCCCTGGAGCAATGCAGGGTTAAGGGCCTTGCTCAAGGGCCCAACGGCTGTGTGAATCTTATTGTGGCTACACCGGGAATTGAACCGTCGACTTTGCGTGTCCCAGTCATTTACCTTAACCACTACGCTACAGGCCACCCCCTAGTCACTTAGATCAAATTATTTCCCCATTCTGATGGTTGATGTGAACATTAACTGAAGCTCCTGACCCGTATCTACATGATTGTAGGCATTGCACTGCTGACACACAATTGGCTGATTAAATAATGCATGAATAAGTAGTGTAATCAAGTGTTCCCAGTAAAGTGCTCGGTGAGTGTTAATAATATGGGTCGGTGAACAGAAAGATGCTGATTGGATCAGCCCTATCGCTGGAGGCCGTTTTTAAATGTGGCATCATAGGAAGGCGTCTCGAGTGCCATGAATCATGGGAAAAACCCAGCGCCATGCGGGCTGTGTGTCCACCCGTGGTCCGTGTGTGACCAGCGTGTGCTTCAGGGTGTTGCTTCACGCACACACACACACACACGCAGGCACACTCACACTCACGTGGCTCCCTGTGATCACTGGTCACTCCTCTCGTGTGCCACAGGCAGCTCTGGGATGGCGGTGGTCTGGTGACTCAGTCCTGGGGAATAACTCACTGTCCCAAACGCCATCGGAAGCCTTGTGCAATGACACCACGGGAATTTCTGTTTGATTTCACAGAGTTCAGTGGCAGGCGAGAGTGTCTGCATGTGTAACATCTGACCTGTGTCTTGTCAGAATGGATGAAAGAGGGGAATGTTATTTACAAGAAAACAGAAAGCCCATTCATTCACATACCCACCAACTGGCGTCTCAGCGAAACATTGAGCTGTGTTTAGTGGAGAGCTGTAGGGCCCCTGCTTTCTTGACCCAATTAAAATCCAGCGCATCAGCACAGCAATGGGGACACTGTGTTGAGCATCAGATGTGACATAGAGCCTATGTGGCATTAAACCTGCTCTGTCTCTGCATCATCATCCACCTGCAATCTTATTGGCTGCTTTGATTCCTCAGGTTGTCACTCAGGGTTGACCTTTGCATTAAATAAAGGTGAAATAAATGAAATTAAATTCATGCTCGCAGATGTCTAATGCATGTGAAGGGATATTTTGAACAATGAATGTGATGTCTGAATGTGCAGAATGGCCTTGGCTTCATCACTGTCACGGTTATACAAACTTCTGGCACCGTTACGAACGCGCACGTACATTGTCAGACGTACACATTCGCCCTGACTTTCACACGTGTGTCCTTCTGCATCCCTCCTCCAGCCCCAGAGTTCAGCTCCATTCGGACACTTTCTGTAATGTGTGGAAATAAGGCCGTTACTGTTGCACAGTATACTTCATGAGTAAAACTTTACAACTGCAGCCCGCAGATCACTGGAGTTAAACCAGCAGACACTGCAGCCCTCCAGGACTGGAGTTAAACCTGCAGACACTGCAGCCCTCCAGGACTGGAGTTAAACCTGCAGACACTGCGGCCCTCCAGGACTGGAGTTAAACCCGCAGACACTGCGGCCCTCCAGGACTGGAGTTAAACCTGCAGACCGTGTGGCCCTCCAGGACTGGAGTTAAACCCGCAGACACTGCGGCCCTCCAGGACTGGAGTTAAACCTGCAGATCGTGTGGCCCTCCAGGAATGCAGTTTCAAACAGATTGATGAACCCTTCATGAGTGGGTTCATCAATAGCCCTGGTTATGGGTATGCACTTTGTTGTGCGTCGCTCTGGATAAGAGCGTCTGCCAAATGCCAATAATGTAATGTAATGTAATGAGTGCCATTAACCCTCTGCTTTAAACCCTGCCATGCAGTGTGGGGCCTACAACGTGCAAAACCAAAACCAAACAAATTACACAAATATATTTTCTATTTGTGTCGTGTTAAAATGGCCAGATGACTGAAGAAGTTTTCTTTCATGTAACAATGCTCAGCCTGCCTCCGTGACTTTCATCATAATTATGGGTGGCCTGGTCTCTGTGCCGGACCACAGATTAAAGATCTTAAACCAGTCCTTTCACCCATTTCCTACCTTTAATAACACTGTTATTTTGGAAAATGTTGGACATACATTTGCATTAAACATAATATATATGTCTTATATTTACTAATATCTCCTGTGGAGATATTATTGAGGAAGTCCCTGGCTGGAACTTCACAGTAATGGTGTTACTTACCGTTACACACACACACACTCATATGACACATTCATAGAGGCACGAGTATGTGTGAAATCACAGAGTTATGTGAGTATGTGTGGTCACAGCTGCACAGACAGGTGGGCTCATCCCAGAGCCCTGGGTCTTTTTGGCAAACAGCCACTCAGATGGTGACTCACTGGTTTCACTCAGGTTGTGTGTGATGTCTGTCTGCAGTCAGAATGTGCAGATTAAACAGCCACTGCTTGTGTGTGTGGGGTTTGTGTGGGGTCCACTGCTTGTGTGTGTGGGGTCCACTGCCTGTGTGTGTGGGGTCCACTGCCTGTGTGTGTGGGGTCCACTGCTTGTGTGTGTGGGGTCCACTGCTTGTGTGTGTGGGGGGTCCACTGCCTGTGTGTGTGGGGTCCACTGCTTGTGTGTGTGGGGTCCACTGCCTGTGTGTGTGGGGTCCACTGCTTGTGTGTGTGGGGTTCACTGCTTGTGTGTGTGGGGTTCACTGCTTGTGTGTGTGGGGTTCACTGCCTGTGCGTGTGGGGTGTGTGTGGGGTCCACTGCTTGTGTGTGTGGGGTGTGTGTGGGGTCCACTGCCTGTGCATGTGGGGTTCACTGCCTGTGTGTGTGGGGTCCACTGCCTGTGCGTGTGGGGTTCACTGCCTGTGCGTGTGGGGTGTGTGTGGGGTTCACTGCCTGTGCGTGTGGGGTTCACTGCTTGTGCGTGTGGGGTTCACTGCTTGTGCGTGTGGGGTTCACTGCCTGTGCGTGTGGGGTTCACTGCCACCTGCCACCTTCAGAGGTGCAACTACGAGCAGAAGGCACAGTCCACAGTCCTGCGTGGTGCAGTGGTGTTCCCTTCAGAGAGGTATTTCCCAACTAAATTTGTGACATGCAGCAAGAAAACTTAACAGGGACAGGAAGGGAAATACCCAAAATGCTACACGCCAGCTCAAGAAAGGAGGATCCAATAGGTACTCCAAACCAGGACAGAAAGATTATATGAGACTCCGTACCTGGACAACTTCACAGAGACTAGCCCAAAACTCATAACTCCTACAGGAAGTGACCTTGTGCACAATGTTCCATGCGTGAAGGAGTGAGGAGTTCACTGAGTTAAACCCGGAACAGCTGTTTTTACCCACACACTACACTTTACCATCACACTACACTTTACACTTTACCCACACACTACACTTTACACTTTACCCACACACTACAGTTTACCCTTTACCCACACACTACAATTTACCATCACACTACACTTTACCCACACACTACACTTTACCCTTTACCCACACACTACACTTTACACTTTACCCACACACTACACTTTACACTTTACCATCACACTACACTTTACACTTTACCCACACACTACACTTTACACTTTACCATCACACTACACTTTACACTTTACACACACACACTACACTTTACCATCACACTACATTTTACCCTTTACCCACACACTAGAGTTTACCATCACACTACATTTTACCCATTACCCACACACTACAGTTTACCATCACACTACATTTTACCCTTTACCCACACACTAGAGTTTACCATCACACTACACTTTACCCATTACCCACACACTACAGTTTACCATCACACTACACTTTACACTTACCCACACACTACACTTTACACTTTACCATCACACTACACTTTACCCTTTACCAACTGTTAGGGGAAAATGCCATTTTTAACATTTCACAGGTGAGCATCGTCTGATGAAACAGATCCCAGTAAAAACAACGATAGCTATACTTAAGTTTAACTTTCATATTTATTTGCAAAGAAATGACAGAAAGTGTCTGATTTAAGAGTCTTAAATCAGACACAGTAAGACTCTTATACACACTTTTCCTGAAGGTGGGGCTTTACCAACACAAAAAGACATGAAGCTGGCCACAAACATTTATCAGTATTTTGTCTTCTGAATACCCCTTGTTGACCTTGCTGTAAGACCAGAATGTGCTAGCTGAGAAGCCGAGACATTAAGGTGAAAAGTCTGTCTGTCTGCTGGAGAGAGACAGAGAAAGACTCATAGTAAGCACTTAATTCAGAAAGTGGTCTAATATTAATAAGGATTATCATTAAAAGGTTATTTGTAATCATGTGATTGTCTTTTATGTTAACACACATTGCCAATTAAGAATCAATTAAGAAAATTACCCTTACATTTCCCTCCTTTTATCATTTCATGATAACAAAAAAAAAATTCTGATCACATCTACTCAATCGGGTAATAATTGATTTAAAATAACATAACGCGGATGACAACAATGGTCAGCTATGGATATGTGCAGTGCAGAGCTCCAGTATCACAGGGGAAATCGAAAAACCCGGTTTTTACCGGGAAAAGACATTTTCCCAGCTTTCTTTTCTCCGAACAGCTAAGCGTCACTTCTGGATACCGGCAGATGCACGCACATAGCAAGTGACCAATTGATTATTCTTATAAGCAAAACCTTGTAGAGAAACAAAATTATAAGTTGTAGATAAAAAGAAGGTCCAATAAACATTGTAATCATGTATGAATCAATTAGGTGATTATGCAACTAACAATGTACTGATTATGGGTGTAACTGTCAAGAACCTGGGCAGGGGGAACCAAGAGGCAAGCAAGAAAGACAGGAAGGAAATCTATCTAAGGAGTGGGAGGTGGAGACACTAAATGAAGAACGGGGGATGCATGAGTGGGAATGCAGGGGAAGACAGACAGACTACAGTGGTCACAGAAGGAAAGAAAGACTGAAAACCCTAAGAAAAAAACATACAGAAAATCACAGAACCTGAGAGTAACATCATTAATGTTCAGAAATGTGTTATCATACTCAGGGTCAGGACGCGGAGATGTAGGTACTGGCTGACCACAGCCTGAGCAGTGTGAGAAATGCACACACGAATAAGTGGCTAGCCACAACAAAAATAGCATCCAGATTAAAACGAGAGGCAAAAAGATTCTGAGCAACATTTTCTTCCACCCAAACAGAAGATTTAAAAAAAACTATCTTTACCTGTGTCAACTTCCCTTTCTGTCAGTTCATCACGTATGTTACTACCAGGTGTATTGTTTTGTCTTAAACATAAAAGCAAACCAGTACTGGGAATCAATATCAACCGGCATATTGAAAAAAATAAAAAACATTAGCAAGATCGATCACAGTGAAATGTTTTGCATTGCCTGGGACTTGGGCCAAACTAGTAGTTTAGGTTAGATACAACTGGAGCACAGTGTTTACACCTCCTTTTTTTTTTTTTTTTTACAGGCAGAATTGTATTGCACGGAGAGTTAGGGCAGGGAACCACAACACCAGCTTTGAACAACGCATGAAAAACAGGGCCAATTCCTTCCTCACATGGCCTGTTGCGTTTACATGGCCTGTACTCTGACTTTAGGGGTAACTTGAAGTAGAGTAGCCCCAGTCATGAGCCCCACATCATATTTGGGCATGGCCCACAAATGAGAGGGAATTGCACTCAGTTTTGGGTCTGACACATGCAAATATTACATTACATTACATTATTGGCATTTGGCAGACGCTCTTATCCAGAGCGACTTACAGTTGATTAGACTAAGCAGGAGACAATCCTCCCCTGGAGCAATGCAGGGTTAAGGGCCTTGCTCAAGGGCCCAACGGCTGTGCGGATCTTATTGTGGCTACACCGGGATTAGAACCACTGTCATTTACCTTCACCACTACGCTACAGGCCGCCACATACATGTGAGTGTCACAAGGCAATGCATGAATGCTGTCAGAGAATCTGGAAACTGGTGTGCAGTAAACACACAGAGAGGGAGAATATTTTGTGAGTTCTCCTGTCTCTTCCCAGTCTGTAGTCCAAACATAATTTAACCCAGGGTCCTGTGTCCTCCCATTTTTTTGTTTGAGGCTTTACGCAGAGACATTATTACATTACATTACATTATTGGCATTTGGCAGACGCTCTTATCCAGAGCGACGTACAACAAAGTGCATACCCATAACCAGGGGTAAGTGCGCTGAAAGACCCTAGAGGGAAGTACAATTTCAATTGCTACCCGTACAACAAAGATAAGGACCAGGGCCTATTTTTTAATTTTATTTTTTTAAAATCAACAAATAAACAAACAAACAACAAAGCAAAAGTGACCAAACTTAACTATCCAAATACTGCTTACCTAGCTAACTAAAAATACCGAAACACTACGTAAATCACAAGGACAACAATTAAGGTTCACAGGGAGGTAGGGAGGGATGGGGAGAGGTGCTGCTTGAAGAGGTGCGTCTTCAGCTTGCGCTTGAAGGTGGGGAGAGATTCTATAGTTCTGACCTCAACGGGGAGTTCGTTCCACCACCGTGGAGCCAGAACAGACAGTAGTCGTGAATGTGAGGTGGAGGTTCGGAGAGGGGGAGGTGCCAAGCGGCCTGTGGAGGCTGAACGAAGAGGTCTGGCAGGGGTGTAGGGCCTGATGATTTTTTGTAAGTAAGCTGGGGAAGACCCCTTAACTGCTTGGAAGGCTAGCACCAATGTTTTGAATTTGATGCGAGCCATGACAGGCAGCCAGTGGAGGGAAGTAAGCAGGGGAGTGACGTGTGAGTATTTGGGAAGGTTGAAGACCAGACAAGCTCAGAGACACATGGGGTGCGCTTCCCAAAATGATACAAAATGGCTGTTGTGCTGAGCTCAGTTGTACAGACGATGCAAAAATCTTGTCCTACCAAAAACAATTTAGTACACAATTTTGTTTCACCGTACCATTTCTCCTCATTTCAAAATCTCTACTCCTTCCCTACATGCAGTTTTGTTTTAATTCTCACTGGCTTTTCACCAGTGCCTCATCTCGTCTTGTGTCTGAGCAAGGCACATTGTACTCAAACCCCTTTTTCTTCCGTTTAATACATCTTTTACTTCAATCTTCTACTCATTCTCAAACCCTCTGCTACATCCTAGTTCCTCCATCACTGGCATATTTACCTAAATGGTAAATGGCAAACATTTATATAGCACCTTATCCAAAGCGCTGTACTATTGATGCTTCTCAATTCACCCATTCATACACACACTCACACACCGACGGCGATTGGCTGCCATGCAAGGTACCGACCAGCTCGTCAGGAGCATTTGGGGGGTTAGGTGTCTTGCTCAGTGACACTTCGACACAGCCTGGGTGGGGGATTGAACCGGCAACCCTCTGACTGCCAGACGGCTGCTCTTACTGCCTGAGCCATGTCGCCCCCATGTTACCTGGCCTTAGCTGTGCCTGGGCATCTGTCCAGATCCCACGCATAGAGGTATATTTCAAGGTTTTCTACACCGTTAATTCTACCAATTGTTAAACCGTCATTTGTGCATTCTACAACCAATCCTAATATCTCTGCCAAGCAGGTTTACCAGACATACAGGAGAGAATATAAATGCATGTTTTAAAATGATAGTAGTACCCACATTGTTATCCTGAACCAGTAAAGGAATTATAAACTTTTCTGTCATATTACCTCCTCCTTTTAATGACCTGAATGGTAATGAATTTGCAGGCGTTCGATATAGAAAACCCGCGGACTCACCACCCCGTGCATGCGCCCTGCACACCTTCATTGTCCTTGCAATCCAGTTTGGCTGCCAGGATTTCGGGAAAGCACCAGCGCCCTGTGGCATCTGAGTCCAGCCATTCCATCCGGGGCAGCCACCAGGGTTTTGGATCGTGACATTACCCTGGGGAGCCGTTTCCAAAAGTCCAGTATCCTTTTGCTGAAGCCAGCTCTTTCCGCAAACCGTCCATGAAGCAGTTAGTCAGCTGGGTTCCGTACGGGGTGAGACTGGCATGTTATCCCCAGGTTTCTCCATTCCACTGTGTGCATCGTATTTTTCTGTAAGTCTCTCAAGAACTCTTCACCAAACCTTCTCCACCCACCTGACTCGGATCTGCAGGTCCTCACACACGGGCTGCAACTCAGACAGCTTCCAGAGACGAGTTGCAGGACCTTCAGACCCTGGTCTTCCTGACCCACTCTGGGGTTTGGGCATTCTGTGCAGTTCGCGCGTGGTGGAAATGACCTTTCCCGTGGAATCTGGGCTTGCTGAGGCTGTTGCCTGACTCCGCTATCCGCAGCCCCACTGCTGGAAACTGGGGGTCTCGCAGCACTGGACTCTGCTCCTCGGTGGGTGGGTGCAGGGGCAGCTGTGCCGGGTGTTGCTGATAGTGGTCTGGCGGACATGCAGGGTAATCTAGGTCCAGGTCAGTTTTGTATATGCCAGCGAGTTTTGCTAAATTTTGATCAAAAGAGCAGCTGAAATACACAACAGGAGGTAACACTGAATAAAAAAGAAATAAAAAATTACAAAAAAAAAAAATTGTAATCCATTAAAAAAAAATATATTTTTTTTATTTATTGCGTATTTATCTCCTTCTTCCCTCTTAGCCTGCTTTTCCTGTCTTAACACTGTTTTTTTTTCTTCCACAAATCCAAACATATTTCCATTTACAGTAAAAAATGATAATACACTGGTGTGTGGTTGCCGACCCATACTATCATGCATTATTTTCATAGGACCCGTAAATTCTGGGTCTTGCCTCTTTGAGCTCTTCAAGCTCATGGTTATTACCTTACCCCACTACCAGTCTGTACCTTATTATTAATAATTTTCCTTTTAAATTATTTTAATGCACAAGTTTTATTTCATTTATTTTTTTTATTTTTTTACTTAATTACTTTTTTTTTCAAGGTGCACCTGACCTAATCAGAGTCGGATTCAACATTCACTCTCTAAAAGACAATTTGTCTCCAATGTCAACACTTTCACACACACGCGCACACACACAGACCCGCTACACAACGCCTCTGTCACACTGGCCTGTTTTCAGCTTGCACTCTCATGGACAACAAAACATACCATATTACACAACAAGGTCATTTACTTTAGAGCTCAGTTCTTTTTTATACGTATTTACTCATTAAGACCAATCAATTCTAATAGTTAACTATTCACTATTACTTCTATCAGCGCTTGGGACCCAGTCCCAGAGTGTTAGTATTACTACTAATCACTCTCTAACACTCAGCACTTGGGACCCGGTCCCTAGAGTGTTAGTGAGAGCATACCGGCTCTAGAGAGCATACCGACTCTAGTGTTTGAATCACTCCCTGAGTGATGGGCCCGTCAGCCCCAAGTCAAACGAGGTACCTTTTAGTGATTTACTATGGCCTCACCTGAGTGTTCTTTTTTTTAGGTTGGTTACCCCACACATAAACGTCTCAGAACTGGACCGGATACCATCTTCCTTCCCCATAGGCGATTGCTTACAATCCCTTCGTGGGGTGGGTTTTTCGGTTCAAGGGACTCTAACCCCTGGCAGTGTACAGTGTCTGTCCATGTCACAGACTCCAAGACTGTTCTGTATAGGGAAGAACCACATTAGCGATCCCATCCTCGTCGCCAAACTGTTAGGGGAAAATGCCCTTTTTAACATTTCACAGGTGAGCATCGTCTGATGAAACAGATCCCAGTAAAAACAACGATAGCTATACTTGAGTTTAACTTTCGTATTTTTTTGCAAAGAAATGACAGAAAGTGAGAAAGCTTACCGGCTTCTGATTTGAATCAGACACAGTAAGACTTTTATACACACTTTTCCTGAAGCTGGGGCTTTGCCAAAACAAAAAGACATGAAGCTGGCCACGAACATTTATCAGTATTTTGTCTTCTGAATGCCCCTTGTTGACCTTGCTGTAAGACCAGAATGTGCTAAGTGAGAGGCAGATACATTAAGGTCAAAGGCTGTCTGTCTGCTGGAGAGAGACAGAGAAAGACTCATAGGAAGCACTTAATTCAGAAAGTGGTCTAATATTAATAAGGATTATCACTAAAAGGTTATTTGTAATCATGTGATTGTCTTTATGTTAACACACATTGTCAATTAAGAATCAATTAAGAAAATTACCCTTACCCATCACACACTCCACTTTACTGTCACACAACACAGGCGGTCTGCTTTTAACACATCCGCTGTGTTTGCCAGTCAACAAATTTTCAAATGTCTTATTTTCTTTGAAAAGAAAACAAACCAAAGAAGAGCAGGCACTGTGTGATAGTAAACACAGGCGAGTCGCTGTATTACTCAGCCTGACTCACGCTGACGGCGACTCTCAGGTCGCGACAGGGCCCTGGGCACGGAGTGACAGCCGCGGACTCAGCTGCTTCAGGACGTCCCGTCAGTCTGCGACCAGCATCTCCCTGCCCTTCGCAGGACCACGCTTACAGAACCTTCCTTCCCCTTGGGGGAAGATGTAATTCCCCAATGGGAACAGATATAATTGCGAGACGCAGGGCACTCGAACATTTTTTCGCGAAAGTTGTCTTCGTTACATATCTAAAAGTCTAATCTTGCTCTGATGCACATGAAACTTAGTCTTCCAGGAATGATCATCTATTGCTGAACAGAGAAAGCAAATGTGATATTACTCAGAATCCGAAAGCCTCTGCCTCTGCTTTCAGAGACAGGGTGACATGGTGTCTGTTAGCGCGCCGTTAGCGTAGTCTGGGCCTGTGATTGTCCTCACCGCTGAGCGCTTGTCTTTGACACCCTGCGTCGTTTATAAACTTAGCACTGAAATACGACCTGCTGCCAGTTTAACCAAACCTGCTCATTAAGGTAATCACTGTGCTAAGAACAACAGCTAATTCTCAGACTTCTTGCTACACTTTCAAGCATCCTTACGTATTGAGGATTTGAATGCAACTGCTAAATGAAAATGTTACAGTTTATATGGCTTTACTGTACAGACTATACAGGAAATCCTTCATTTCAGACAGATGGCTGCAAACATATATGCAATGGAAGCTTTATGGAGACCTGTGCTTAGGGCAGGCTGTAGCCACCCTTGGCTCAGTGAAGGCTTGCCCTCCTTTGAGGTGAAGTGGACTGCAGAAATGCTGGGTACACTGTCACACAGATATGCTGTACTGATATTATAGAGGAAAGTCACCACCTTATAAAGTGCTGATTTCCTATGCTGGGGATGGTGCTATAAGTGTCAGGTCTTTTTTACTGTAAGGACAGACTGCAGGCTGCTGGTAAACGCTGTATTTAGGTCACTCTCGACGCTGATGCATTCCTGTTCCTCTGTGGCACAATATGTGACATTTTATTGCATTATACGTTGTAGCATAGGTTTCTCACATAATGCATGTCTATAATTTACACTTTCACTTATATGTTAATGAGACCCGTCAACATTTGTGGTGTCAGAAGGAAATGTAACCGTATTATAGCTCAATGTACACCAAATTAATGTTTGCATTTGCATTATGGCAGGGTTGTAGCCTACTAAAACGTTCGAGAAAAGGGAAAGCTAAATTAATTCCGTTGTTGCATTTTCATTTAGCCTAGATTTAGGCATTATGCATAAACATTTGGAGGTTGGCCTATGTTTTCGACGCAATAGCCAGTTGGCTAAATACGGCAGTATGAAATTAGAATTCTGGCTATTTAACTTAAGACCGACACACAGCCTAAAGCGGTTTGATCTAAGGGTTTGATGCCTTTGATGAAAAACATACAAACTATATACATGACATGTAATGTGCATTCATGTGGTTGTACTACGTTTGATGGATGGTTGTTGTTAATTGATGATGTGGGCGACATGGCTCAGGCAGTAAGAGCAGTCGTCTGGCAGTCGGAGGGTTGCCGGTTCGATCCTCCGCCCGGGCTGTGTCGAAGTGTCCCTGAGCAAGACACCTGACCCCCAAATGCTCCTGACGAGCTGGTCGGTGCCTTGCATGGCAGCCAATCGCCGTCGGTGTGTGAGTGTGTGTATGAATGGGTGAATGGAGAAGCATCAATTGTACAGCGCTTTGGATAAAGGCGCTATATAAACGCCTGCCATTTATGTGATTCTGCGGTGTAACGCTGAACAATATCAGAACTGGGTTAAATTATTTGAAACTATATTTTTTTACTTAAAATGGAGGCGTCGTGTGAGTCTCTGAGGCTGTGCTGTTACTGCCTGTCGGTCATACCTGCAGGACTTCATAACACCTGCAGGACTTCATAACACCTGCAGGACTTCATAACACCTGCAGGACTTCATAACACCTGCAGGACTTCATAACACCTGCAGCACTTCATAACACCTGCAGGACTTCATAACACCTGCAGGACTTCATAACACCTGCAGGACTTCATAACACCTGCAGGACTTCATAACACCTGCAGGACTTCATAACACCTGCAGGACTTCATAACACCTGCAGGACTTCATAACACCTGCAGGACTTCATAACACCTGCAGGACTTCATAACACCTGCAGCACTTCATAACACCTGCAGGACTTCATAACACCTGCAGGACTTCATAACACCTGCAGGACTTCATAACACCTGCAGGACTTCATAACACCTGCAGGACTTCATAACACCTGCAGGACTTCATAACACCTGCAGGACTTCATAACACCTGCAGGACTTCATAACACCTGCAGCACTTCATAACACCTGCAGGACTTCATAACACCTGTGGGACTTCATAACACAAAGCACTTCATAACACAAAGCACTTCATAACATAAAGCACTTCATAACATAAAGCACAAGTCCATTCTCTAACTAAAGGATTAATTATTTGTTATAATACATTTGAGCCCCCCTGTAGGCCAGGGTGTTGTGTATTTGTGTGTTTTGTGTGTGTCTGGTGGTCAGAACTGGGTAGCAACAAGTACAATTAATATAGCTTTTTTTACTAATTTAGTTATGGAGAGCTTGGCATAGAACCGCAATGAGTCATCTCTAGAAAATGATTGTGTATGTTTTTGTGTTAAAGATATACTAAAACAGCGGCAAGGTAGGTGTTAGAATTAGAGTTGCATAAGTTTGGCCGAGTCAAATGAATAGCCTGCCATTCACTGATATAAAATGAGATCAATTTCTTCACTGAGCATGCTCTCTGCTGTCAAAGCAGGGTTCTTTGAAGGCTAATTTGGTAAGCCAAACAAGATGGCATTGGTGGAAGTTTAGTTGTGGCACATTATCCCCCCATTTAGGTAAATTTAAACCTTTTCCTTGAGGAAAAGCTCATATCCATGTTTTTGTTCTTATCTTAAGAATCATCCTCTCTTTAAATAATAAAAATCAGGATTTAATCTCAAGTTGACTTATTTGCAGGGTGAATCTTATGTCTTCCTCTTTTTTTTGCATGCTTGCGTGTTGCTTGCAAACAGAATGCGGACGTAATTTTTTTCCCCTGGCAGGAAGAAGATCCAGTGAGTAACATTACTGTTCCTTAGCCTTTCTAAAAGCAACTGGTGTTCTGTTCCACACACCTGTCTACGGCTCTGTTCATAGTGGTGTAGACAGCGTAGTGTGTTCACCTGTAAAGGAATCTTGCAATCTTGTCTGTTGCCTGCATGGGGACGAGCTCCTGGCCTGAGCAGGGAGGGATCCCACGTTGGGACCATTAGGAGAAAGGATTAGGAGCAGAACCTCCACAGCAGTCTTCTCCAGAATTCTACCTGTACCACGTGCAAGCAGAGGGAACCATGGGACAGGGGTGAGCTGTACCAGCGTGACCGGCTGCACCTGAACTGGAGGGGAACTTTTGCACTGGGTCAGCATATGCTTAGGGTAGCACAGGGTTATTTAAACTCGGGACTTGGGGGGCAGGGAGGATTGAGAGTGTGATGGAGCATAGAGAGTAATGGAAGGATAGAGAGTGTGATGGAGCATAGAGAGTAATGGGAGGATAGAGAGTGTGATGGAGGATAGAGAGTGTGATGGAGGATAGAGAGCGTGATGGAGGATAGAGAGTGTGATGGAGGATTGAGAGTGTGATGGAGGATAGAGAGCGTGATGGAGGATAGAGAGTGTGATGGAGGATAGAGAGCGTGATGGAGGATAGAGAGCGTGATGGAGGATAGAGAGTGTGATGGAGGATAGAGAGTGTGATGGAGGATAGAGAGTAATGGGAGGACTGAGAGTGTGATGAAGGATAGAGAGCGTGATGGAGGATAGAGAGTGTGATGGAGCATAGAGAGTAATGGGAGGACTGAGAGTGTGATGAAGGATAGAGTGTGATGGAGGATAGAGTGTGATTGAGGATAGAGAGTAATGGGAGGATAGAGAGCGTGATGGAGGATGGAGAGTGTGATGGAGGATAGAGAGCGTGATGGAGGATAGAGAGTGTGATGGAGGATAGAGAGTGTGATGGAGGATAGAGAGTGTGATGGAGGATAGAGAGTGTGATGGAGGGTACAGAGTGTGATGGAGGGTACAGAGTGTGATGGAGGATAGAGAGTGTGATGGAGGGTACAGAGTGTGATGGAGGATAGAGAGTGTGATGGAGGATAGAGAGTGTGATGGAGGATTGAGAGTGTGATGGAGGATAGAGAGTGTGATGGAGGATAGAGAGTGTGATGGAGGGTACAGAGTGTGATGGAGGGTACAGAGTGTGATGGAGGATAGAGAGCGTGATGGAGGATAGAGAGCGTGATGGAGGATAGAGAGCGTGATGGAGGATAGAGAGTGTGATGGAGGGTACAGAGTGTGATGGAGGGTACAGAGTGTGGTGGAGGTACAGAGTGGAGGTACACTCAGTGGTAGGGATAGAGAGTGTGATGAGGGTACAGAGTGGAGGTACACTCAGTGGTAGGGATAGAGAGTGTGATGAGGGTACAGAGTGGAGGTACACTCAGTGGTAGGGATAGAGAGTGTGATGAGGGTACAGAGTGGAGGTACACTTAGTGGTAGGGAAAGGCATGCATGACTTGGCTGAATGGCATGTTCTCCTCATTATGTTATGATGCTAAATCCATCAGAAGAGATCCAGTGTGTGGGCACAGCAGCTTTGGGCTTTTATTCCACTCAATTAATTCAATTCAATTCGTCATGGATTCATAGATTATTTCAATTATGTTTTTTTCCTGAACTGGAGTGTTGAACCGTGACCATGCGTTTGAATGGAGATTCAAAAATGAGTTTAACAAAATAATATTAGTAAAGGAATACTGTTTTATTACTCTTTGCAACATGAAATACATCATTCCAGATGATAATAAATAAATACATACACATACTTCTCACACACAAAAATGTAAAATCATTCAATGGTGATTTTTCTAAACCAACATAACATTTTTAAACCATTCACCATGTTTATTAATAATAATCAAAAATTATTTTGTAAACATGGTGCTACATAAAACAAGCTGCTTTAAATAGAACTACCTTCCTGAACCATGTTAAAAAAATAATCTATTAAATAAATACAAATACAAGCATAACAGCATATTAAAGAGTAAATTAACAAACCGTGTAATACTCTAGTATACGTCTGCATATAAAAAATATGCTTGCAATATTCTGTATGATCTTGTCAATATGACAATAAGCATGGTCAATTCTACACAGTACATTGAATGCCTTTACTCCATATGAATCTATGGAACACCGAGGGGCCGATACACTGCTCACCCAGGCTCTGAGAAAAGCCCAAAGCCCTTTGTTTACCTAGCATCCAGCCTGCACTCAATCACTTTATCTTCGGTGCAATCAAACACCTTCCAAATGAAGTATTTTCAGATAATGACCGTAAAGCTGTTTGTTGAAGTGATGTTGCACGTTGACGTTAAGCTGGACGGACAGTATTTCAGGGTTTCTGGTGTCATTTAAAAAATATAAAAATATAAAAACATAACTACACAGTTTCCAGGTGAAAGAGGTAGTGTGACGGCCCAGAGCTGCTCTCTTTAGGATGTCCCTGTCTGGATGCTCAGGGCCCTGTCTGACACTGCTGAATCACACACACACACACTGCTGAATCACACATACACACACTGCAGAATCACACACACACACTGCTAAAACACACACACACACACACACACACTGCTAAAACACACACAAACACACACTGCTAAAACACACACACACACACACTGCTAAAACACACACACACACACACACACACACACACACACACACACACACACACACACACACTGCTAAAACGCACACTGCTAAAACATACAGGACAAATGTGTGAATAACTTGGAAGTCAACTGGTTGGACTGGACTGTTGAATTGCGTCTGGTATCTAAGAGGTACTTAAAAGTAGATATTTGATTAGGTTGATCCAGCCATGGTCTCCAGAGGTGTTTAATCTCAGTGTTTGGGTTTGACCGACGCCATGTATTCCTCAATGTAATTGAACAGTAAGCCCAGTTCCCCCATGGCCTTGTATAGTCCCTGGCCTTGCATCTGAAATCAAGCAAAATGCAGCAAACATCAGAAACGCACTGTAGTATAACATTAACTAAAGCGTCACTTAAACACACTCAGAGGGAGACAATGGATATTCACTTACCTTTTTGTATGTTGTCATTATGTTGTCAAGTTCAAAAGGTTTCTTGCAAGAAAAGTAATTTCTCTGAAGAACAAAAAAGAAAGAAAAATGTCAGGACCTTTCAGCTCAGTCTTCTCTGTACAGTTTACAATGAGCACCGAAATTACATTAAATTACAAAACATTTAGCAGACGCTCTTATCCAGAGCGACATACCATGAAGTGATAATGTGGAATGTTACATATAGAACTGCGGATATCAGTTCCCTTTTTCACACATCAGCTACACTTTGAAAACAGCTGAATACAGCAAAAACCAACTTAAATTCATTAGGCAGCATACAGAATAGCCTACAAGGAGGCTGCTTTCTGCTTGGTTATATTTGTTATGATTAATTGATCAATGAAATGCCCCGTAGAGTGCATGACAGTGTTCCCTGAAAACCACCTTTTCACTGAACTGCTGAATGGTGTATGAGTCAAGATATCACATGGTTACATCCATGTGCAATGCTCCTGAACCCCTAATGGAAGAATGTCTCTTCGTCCGGTTAATGAAAACTTCTGCTGAAGAGTAACAGTATAAAATTGAGCTCACTAAGCGCTCTACAGCTTTTAACAGCCTTGCATTGCTATCAGTGTAATACGGTAAAGTCGTGCAAGGTATTGGTTTTCAACCTGTCCTGATCGAGGGACCCCTCAAAGGCATCCAGGAGACCCCCATCATAAATTAAATTACCCCCCCCCCCCCTCCCCTCCCGGGTGGAAGGTGCTGTACTAACTCCATGGTCGCATACAATTAGCTGGTTGTACAAGATGGACATTCAGTGAAAGCGAGTGCTGGCTCTATCAGGGCTATTCTTGCACGTCGTGCCTTGTGCACAGACTTTGCTTTTTGCAATATAAGCGTACCCGTGCTCCAGCACAAACTGAACGGAACTGCTCGGTAATCGAAACATTGCGTCTCAGATCGCGGTGTACCCAATCTCCAGGAAACATGTCCAATAAAACAAGCGTAAAAACCACAGCGACGTCAAACTCATTGTGTAAGTCGCGGTCTTAATGTAGCTATCTATTCGTCACAACAATTTGAATAATCTTTGCAAATGCTTAAAATTGTGATGATTCGTAGCTACCGTCAAATCTTGGATAGCCAAATATTACGAAATGGAGACCGCGCAATCGTCTCACAGGTACAGAGCATAAAGACTTGACTGGATTTGAAGACGTTATACTTACGCAGTAAAGTATTTTTCTCTTTAGCTGGTTGAATATGCTTCCTATACTGTTGATAGGTTTTGCGTAGTGCGTGCTGACTTCTTCGTTAATGGCAGTTGGTAGAACGGTGTCCAGGTAAAATCGTAGGACTTCGTTTATGGCGTGGCATCCGAACGGATTCTGCAAAGACAGGTGCGCGTCAGCGTTCAGTCCCCTGTAATTCTCTAGACTAGCCGTGTCAAAGCGAGCAGATACCAGAAAATGTTCCTTTCTCTCTCTGCATGTAGGCTGTCAGCCGAATATATAATCATGATGTGATCTCGCATCCTACGCTGCCTGCAGTGTCAGATACGGACCTCAGAGGAGACCCAAGGGCCCCTCTCCAGTTCAGCGTGACAGTTTAGAGTAATATCATTAACTGCGTTGCCCTTACATCAGCGAAGGTATCTTGTTTCAGCTCAGCGTGCAATAAATAAAAAAGGAAATGTCTACTCACTTGAAAGTCATTTAGCACATTTTCGTCCAGAAGCGGCGTCTCGATGTAGTCTTTATCTTCCTAAAGCGAGAACCAAAACATATGTCGTGTTACACATTTCCTGCATCAGTACTCACAATGTAATTTCTTTAAGGCAAGAGGAGAATCGCTAAAAAGCATAGTAGGATTTAGCATCAGGGCATAGAGATGGCACACCGTACTCACATAGTATCTCCGTATCTTGTCAAAGTCCGACCTGAGTTCCTTTAGCCGCACGGGAAAATTTTCCAAGAAATTCTTGCAGTCGGTCGTGCTGTTGTTCATGCAGTGGGCTGGTTCCAGAAGGAGAGCCGTTAGGAGGACAGACAGCCGAACAAACCAAGACAAAGACATTCTTCAAAGTGCTATAATATCCCGCCCTTCAATTTCGAAATCTCTGTAAGACCAGAGAAGAGTCCACTTGTAAAAATTAACCCCTACTCTTTATACATTTATACCCCAGATGTCTGAATTGACATCATTCATATTTCCTGTTTTGGGGTGGGGGTTGTAGCCCAAATTACTGGCATTGCCTATTTTGGGGTATTGCCTGTCATCAGTGAATGAGTTTTTTGGTGGTTTTTTTCTGCAATGCAAATTATGTGGAAAGTTGACTTACCAAAACATGCTTGCCTCGGTTTTAAGTTTCTGTGTAGTGTGAAATAAGTTTCAACGCTTACTCGGTTGATAATATTTCCTTCAATTCCAAGCTTGTATTGCTTGTTTTGAATTTGCAAATATAAACAGTGATATTACTAAATATTTCAATACTAGATTTTGCATGATAAATACGTAATTAATAATTATAATGGCAGTTTTTGGGGTCTATGGGAATAAAGCTGATTTAGCAAATGTTTTCTCTTCCTGCTATTCGGCTACAGCAAGTAAAATGACAGCAAGTCAGTTTATAATCACTCCAGTAATTTTGGTTCTGGTATGAAATGTGAATAATCTCAAGAATATTAGAATGGTTTTAGCCACAGGAATGTATTATTTATTTGTGCCTGTCCGTGTACTGCTTATGCCTGTACACATGGGTACTCATTCGCACCCTAATTTGGGATGCTCCATTATCAGAACCTCAGATCCCTGCGCTGACTTGTGCGTTCCTCCACCTTGCTTCAGCCCAGCTCACATGGCGCAATCAGGGGAGGACCTTTCATGTGCAGCATTGACATGCAGCTCATGGGCACCAGATTGACCAGCGGGGGTCGCTCATGGGCGATGAAGACCCTCACGAACCCTCCCGTAGCTTAGCCAGCGTGTAGCCTAGATGATAAGGTGCATGACTGGGACCCAGTCGATTGGTGGTTCACGCCCCAGTGTAGCCACAGTAAGATCAGTGCAGCCGTTGGGCCCTTGAGGAAGGCCCTTAACCTCATATTGCTCCAGGGGGGATTGCCCCCTGCTTAGTCAAATGAAGTTGCTTTGGATAAAAGCGTCAGCTAAATAACGAATTATTTTTTTCTTTTATTTATTGGCCTTACCCACCCTCCCTGGTGCTCCGTTTTTTTATAAGGTAAACAAAGTTCAGAGTAAAGAAAAGAATGTGCTGTCCTTCGCCGAAATCCCCATCTCTCACAATGATCACTACGTGTCATTTCCACTGGAAATGATCTGTTGAATTCTGCTTATCAGCGCTGGTGTTGAATCATGTTCTGTTTTTGTTGGATTGGTGTGTGTGCAACGCGGTGTTCTAACCCTTACCCTACCCCTGACTCAGCTTCCTCAGCACCACATTTCAGTTTTCATTCATTTAAATGGATTCATTGATAAAAAAAAATGCAATGCTGGAATTATGTTTTGCTAGCAGTACATAAAATATTATTTAATCTCTTAATGGTCTTAAAATATTATCTAATCTATTTGCAATTGGGAATTATTACAGCCAAATAATTGAACACCTTATTAAAAATCAAGATTGGTGCATTTATGTTGGCAGTAAATGTCCGTTACCAACCAGCATTCAGCACCAGAATGCACATATTTGTGACTGAAACCAGCAGAACTAGAATCTGGTAGCGAATGTGTACACTTGCATTTCCCCTGCAGCGACCGTATTGTGCGTTAGTTATTGTTTATGACGTTGATAGGAAATGAAAGTCGTTAATAGAGAGATGTCTCTGGGCGTCACACTGCTGCAGTGATGGCGCCCTTGTGACTATTTCACCGTGTTCTGTGTTTATGTTCCGACAGGCTAACGGAAACCGTGCGATCGCTCTGGTGAGGGTTGTGCACGGTGTTTTTGCGGCCGTACGGGTAAACTGCCGTGCGCTCAAGTCACGTAACAGCATTGGGGCCGCAGGGCGGTCCCGTCGGCTCCTGCTTCACAAGTGTTCGCGGAAAGTTGTGTCTTTGCCCCCATTCTGGAATGTCACATTAATGCAGGATTCTGATTGGACAGACGGGGCTCTCAGTGCGGTGAAATGCACCCACCCAAGCCTGTTGCCAGGGCGTGTAGTGGAGGCAAAAGCACTGGGGGGTATCAGCACCAGGCTTGATACGGTGCTAGATACTATCTAGCTTTTAGGAAAACTGAACAGTTGGTACACTTTAGTGGTAGGAAAAGGTGAGCACTGCCGGGCAGAATGGTTCGTCATTATGTTATGTTATGTCATGTCATGTCATGTTATGTTGAGCTCCAGTTGTTGGGTGCACCTGTGGCCAGGCTTCTGGGAATCAGGGGCCCTGCAGGCGACTGAAATGCCGGTGATTGACACAGGATGGCGGTGTGTGGTTATCAGACCCTGCACTCGTATGCACCCCAGCAAACCCATGATGCAACGCTGGCGGTTTTGGCACTTCACCTCGACGGGCAGGCTGACTGAAGCCATTTCACCAAACGGCAATGCTTTATTTCCAAATGGGCTTTGATTACTGGAAGCGGTTAAACACGTCAAATATAACTGAAACAGAGACAGACTTTGAACAGGATTGTTTTGTGTCATGCTTTTTGTACGATTGCTATTCGACAATCTATTCGGCATTTAGTCATCCTCAGCCTCCGTACACGTCGCGCTTTGCGTACGAAAGAAGAGCTCCGTTATTCCCTCCACTCATTTTTCATCCACTAGGGGGTAGAGTTGTTGTTGGCATTAACATTTTATACCAGCAGAGAGCAGCACTCAGGCAGCGTGAGTCTCCATGGCATATTTCCAGTGCTGCTCTCGGGTTCAGTTCACAAAGGACATCGTCACACGGTAGCTTTACACTGATCTGAGCTGAACCCCCCAAGGCCGGGGCGACCATGGCAACGGCCAACTCCCAGGGTGGTAACCGGGAGGAACCTGGGCCTGCTTTTCTGCATTAATGGGGATGTGCAATTCGTTGGCGGAATTATTATGATGATGATGATGATGATGATGATTATTATTATTATTATTATTGTTGTAATTATCAGAGATTTATCACAGATGTACAGAGTCATCGTTCCCGTAACTACTACGCAACAAGTTCTCAGAATTTTTTTTTTTTTACTCTGGAATCTCTCATGGGATCCAGTGAATTGGTGACATGCTGTGTGTGCCTGTCTCACGCCATCAACCGCCCACAATTTCAAAACATGTTGAGTTGACAGAGTATTGGGCACATTGTGCAATTAAGTGTGATAACATCCTGAACTAACCATGTGCTGGGGCTCTTTCAGGAATACCCAAATGCATGTCCAGCTACGCTCAACACACACACACACACACACACACACGCTGCAGTCCGTAAGTATTCGGACAATGGTACAATTTCTGTTCTTTTGGCTCTGTAGTCCAGCACATTGGATTTGGAATGAAACAATTAATATGGGCTTAATGTGCAATATTTACATCCATATTGGGTGATCTGTGTAGGAATTACGTCCCTTTTCATATGAAGTCCCTCCATTTTAGGGTTGGCTTCTCAGCTGTGTCTGATTAGTCTGGGGTTTTCAGCCCCGTCCTTGGTATAAGAGGTCTGAGTATCTAGTCTTGATTCTAGGCTTTTGACTGCTTTTGGGGTCTGTCAACATCACCGGTTGTGCCCATGATAGTCAAGGAAATCCATTATGAGGTTGAGGAAAAAAAGACATAACAATAGGCTTGCCAAAAGAAACATGGGCATGGAGGCATTTGATTGAACTTGAGTAGATAAGATGCTTCTGTACAGCTCACTGTTCATTCTGCTGCTATACCATACCACCCCCACCACAGATGAGGGGGTGTACTTTCATTCTTGGGCAGTTCTAGCCTCCACACCTTGTATCAGAGTGATGACTAAAGCGATCTCGGTCTGTCCAAACGACCTCTTCCCAGAACTCTACAGGCACTTTATGGTACTTCTTAGCATCTCTGACACATCCACGCCTGCCTCCAGAAGAGTGTTTCTGATCTGCCGGACATGTGTTTTGGGGGTTTTCTTAATAATGGCAAGAATTGTTTGTTCATCAGCGGGAACTAAACCAGTTTTTGATGATTGCTTACACACTTGTTGCGGAATTTGGCTCATCGTGTCAAAACTCTACACACAAGCCAGATAAGACACCAGACGTGGAGATAAATATCTGAAAACCTAACAATCCTTTTTCAAAATGGCATTTTTGCAACAAAATGATACACACATGCACCATTTGAATTACTCTTTCAAAGGAACAGCAACACACAGGTGTACTTTATACAAAACACTGCTGTCATTAGTATTTTGTATACTTTTTATATTTTCTCATACAGGTTTCTGTGAAAGATTGTTCCAGTACAGTACTCTACTCACATTTCAATGAACACATGTTTTTTGCCCATGCAGGTTTTTGTTTTTTGCCCATGCAGGTTTTTTCATGTGCTGTTCTGGCTTTGCTGCATCTTGGCTGAACTTGAATATGTGTGTGAAAGATGGTTCTTTACAACAAATCAAACCAGAGACCTGTCAGTCAGCTCCCACTCACCTGGGGTTCAGGTGTATAGGTGCAGGCTGAGAGCATACTCTGAATCTCGACAGTGTGGAGAATGCTTGCTAGATCACACCTGACAACACCGCCACTCCCGCTGCCCTCTCATCCTCCTTCTCCTTCTCGCACACTCCCCGGCCTTCTGGCCGTGGCGGTGGTACTGGTCTTTTAATTTCCCCCTCGTGGAAATTCTCTGTTCTCCCTCTCTCTGACCTGTCCATATCCACTTTTGAATTCCATTCTGTTGCAGTATCCTACCCTACTAACCTTTTTATTACTGTTATCTATCGCCCTCCAGGGCCCCTGGGAAGCTTCCTTGATGAGCTAGACACCCTTCTCAGCTCCTTCCCTGAGGATGGCACCCCACTGATTCTCCTTGGAGACTTCAACATCCACCTTGAAGCCTCCCAGGCTGCTGCCTTCCTACCACTACTCCACTCCTTCGGCCTCTCCCTGCAACATTCTCCTCCAACCCACAAGGCAGGCAATATCCTAGACCTTGTCTTTGTGAGGATTTCACGGTTACTCCTCTGCATACATCTGATCACCACTTCATCTCATTCTCCCTCCCTCTTCCTCCCCATCCTCTTCCCCCTCCTCCCACCTACCCTTCCTCAGCCCGCCGTAACCTCCGCTCCCTCTCACCCTCTTCCTTTGCCACCACTGTCACCGCCTCACTCCCCCCTCTCAAATCCTTCTCCAAACTCCCCGCTGACTCTGCATCCGCGACCCTCCTTTCATCTCTCTCCTCCGCCTTTGACTCCCTCTGTCCCCCTGTCTCAAAGCCGCCTCGCACATCCCCCCCGTCCCCATCTGTGGCACAGCCCTGGACTGGATTGAGTCCTACCTCTCTGGTCGCTCCTTCCAGGTTGCCTGGGCTGGTTCGGTATCGACACCTCGGCCCCTCGCCACAGGAGTTCCCCAGGGCTCAGTCCTTGGCCCGCTTCTTTTTTCTCTCTACACTCGCTCCCTTGGCCCTGTGATCACTGCACATGGGCTATCCTACCACTGCTATGCGGACGATACCCAACTCTTCGTCTCGTTCCCCCCGTCTGATACGCAGGTTTCAGCCCGTATCTCTGCTTGCCTGAGGGACATCCAGAGCTGGATGGACAACCACCATCTAAAGCTCAACCCAGGCAAGACTAAAATGATATTCATCCCTACTAATACCTCTCCTCATCTGGATCTCTCCATTTCCCTCGGGGATACCACACTCACGCCGTCACCCAGTGCAAGGAACCTCGGCATGGTGATGGACAGCAGACTGTCCCTTTCCGAGAACATTGGGGCGGTGACCCGGTCTTGCAGGTTCTTCCTATACAACATACGGAGAATCCGCCCCTTTCTCACCCCCTACTCGACCCAGCTCCTGGTCCAAGCGATGGTTCTGTCCCGCCTGGACTACTGCAATTCCCTCTTGGCTGACCTCCCAGTGTCCGCCATCAGACCCCTCCAACTTATCCAGAATGCAGCAGCTCGTCTGGTCTTCAACCTTCCCAAATACTCACACGTCACCCCCCTGCTTACTTCCCTCCACTGGCTGCCTGTCATGGCTCGCATCAAATTCAAAACATTGGTGCTAGCCTTCCAAGCAGTTAAGGGGTCTTCCCCAGCTTATCTACAAAAAATTATCAGGCCCTACACCCCTGCCAGACCTCTTCGTTCAGCCTCCACAGGCCGCTTGGCACCTCCCCCTCTCCGAACCTCCACCTCACGCTCACGACTATTGTCTGTTCTGGCTCCACGGTGGTGGAACGAACTCCCCGTTGAGGTCAGAACTGTAGAATCTCTCCCCACCTTCAAGCGCAAACTGAAGATACACCTCTTCAAGCAGCACCTCTCCCCATCCCTCCCTACCTCCCTGTGAACCTTAATTGTTGTCTCTGTGACTTGCTTTGTGTATCGGTATTTTTAGTTGGCTAGGTAAGCAGTGTTTGGATAGTTAACTTTGGTCACTTTTGCTCTGTTGTTTGTTTGTTTCTTTGTTCAAAAAAAAAAAAAAGAAAAAAAAAAAAATTGGCCCCCGTCCTTATCTTTGTTGTACAGGTAGCAGTTGAAATTGTACTTCCCTCTAGGGTCTTTCAGCGAACTTATCCCTGGTTATGGGTATGCACTTTGTTGTACGTCGCTCTGGATAAGAGCGTCTGCCAAATGCCAATAATGTAATGTAATGTAATGTAGATGTGTGTTTTTTAAAATAAGTTGTATTTGTGTGAACAGCTCCCTGTAGCCATGGACAGCGCATTGGTCACATGTTTTAATGTCACAGTGAGTTTTTTTGCTGGAGTTCAGCAGACACTCAGTGGCTGGATCGGTTAGCCACAGTTATTTAGGTCACCCACGATTTCACAACTGAAACTGGATGTGAAACATTGGTTTGCGTGGCGAAATGGAAATTTGGAAAACTTAACCTTTTGTCGGTCACGTCCAGGGTATGGATAGGATGTTAGCGATTTTAGGGTTTGTGCTGACATCTCAGATGGGGAAATCTGAATGAAAGAGAGAGAGAGATTTGGGATTTGGATAAAAAGTGAGTGGGGCGATTTTCATCAGGGGTTTCCCCGTCTGTGCCGGTCATCGGGTCCTGGGCGGTGGCGGTCTCCCGCGGACCGCACGGTTTCGGCCTCACCCACGCGTGTGACTCGCAGACCTGAGGCACAGGAGGAGCCCGGGCGCTGGAACACGCCCGACCAGCAGGGGGCGCTGCTGAGTGATGGGCTGAATCCCAGCTGAAACTCCGGCTACATTCCCAGCCCGGGCCTCGCAACCCGTCCCCTAATTGTCCCCTGACTGCATTGGCTAAACCTCAGCTGGTGTGTGGTGAGTGACAGGAATGATCCTGTCGCCCTGTTGAACTCTGGTCCTTGACAAATGACAACATTACCCTGCCCCCACTGGCCCCACCTGCAGCACTTGCTTGCTACCGATCCATTGCACATGCATATTCTATACTATACATAATACATACTTTATTTTTATTAATTCCCCACCCATATTCTGTGTACCTGTACCCATATTTATAACAATAATCGCACTTGTACATGCTGTATATTCATATTTATCCTGTGTTTATTATTTTTGTACTGCATTGCACGTTATGCACTATTTTGCACTTCTGGTTAGATGCCAACTGTATTTCATTGTCATAGCACTTGTGCTCTGTGCAGGCACAATACAGTTGAATGTAATGTAGTGTAATGTAATGTAGTGTAGTGTAGTGTTATGTAATGTAGTGTAGTGTAATGTAGTGTAATGTAATGTAGTGTAGTGTAGTGTAATGTAGTGTAATGTAGTGTAGTGTAGTGTAGTGTAATGTAATGTAGTGTAGTGTAGTGTAATGTAATGTAATGTAATGTAGTGTATTGTAATGTAATGTAGTGTAGTGTAATATAGTGTAATGTAATGTAGTGTAGTGTAATGCAATGTAGTGTAGTGTAGTGTAGTGTAGTGTAATGTAATGTAATGTAGTGTAGTGTAATGTAGTGTAGTGTAGTGTAGTGTAGTGTAATGTAGTGTAATGTAGTGTAGTGTAATGTAATGTAATGTAGTGTAGTGTAATGTAGTGTAGTGTAGTGTAGTGTAATGTAGTGTAATGTAGTGTAGTGTAATGTAATGTAATGTAGTGTAGTGTAGTGTAGTGTAGTGTAGTGTAGTGTAATGTAGTGTAGTGTAGTGTAATGTAGTGTAATGTAGTGTAGTGTAATGTAATGTAATGTAATTAATTAGGAATGACATATGCCTCAGGCTCCCCCCATCCCAGGGCCAGATCACGGTAGCAGGGAGTATGGCACGTTTCCATGGCATGCGTTACCGTGGAGATGGTGGGTGTGTGTGTGTGTGTGTGTGTGTGTGTGTGTGTGGGGGGGGGGGGGGGGGGCGGGGAGGAAATCCTGTTCATGAACCGTCAGCTGCTTTCGTTGACCGCACTCTCCGCTCACACGTAACACGCCAAACGCACTGCTCACGCGTGTGCACCGCCGATCACGTCAGCCGCGGCCTCCCGCCTCGCCCCGACTTCCTGCCCCCCCCCCCCCCCACAAACTGCCGCTCGCCCCAAGCTGCCCTGAGCTGTGAGAACTTTGCATGAATGCTGAGAATGTTGTGCAAACGTTGTGTGGAGATTGTACGAATGTTGAGGATGGTGTGGGAATGTTGATGTGTGAATGTTGCGGGAATGTCATATGAATGCTGTGTGATGGTTGTATAAATGTTATGAGAATGTTGTGCTTTGACCGAAGGGCACTCAGGCCGATGTTCTGGGCTTGGTAATTGTGAAATGGCTATGATCAGTGGACATGTTGCCCTTCGGTGGAGTGATGTTGTTGGGAGTTTGACATGTTGCCCTTCGGTGGAGTGATGTTGTTGGGAGTTTGACATGTTGACCTTTGGTGGAGGGATGTTGCGTGTGTGACATGTTGATGAAACTGAATGTCGAAGTGGGGCGCTGGTTTCGCTGCCGAAACGCTGCCGCGCATCAAAGTGCGTTTAGGGTGGAAAGTGTCTGTCAGGCCGCGGCCTCCGGCACTGATGTGGTTGCAGGTGAGAGGTCCCCGGGCCTCTTCCTCTAAGCACCCGCATCCTTCTCGTACCTCCAGCACGTGATGGAGACGCAGGGCTGACCTACATTCAAAACTTGAGACTGACGATTTTTATCAGAGAGTTCCTCTGTGGCAGAGGTCACCTTAGACTGCTGTGTGCTGCTCGGATTGCAGCCTTCCCACGGCCAATCAGCGAGCCCGGGGGGTGGGGCTTGCCGGGGCTGGTCTGAGTGGCGTGTGCGTATCCAGCGCAGGCTGCACTGTGCAGCGTCTGTTTGACCAGGCTACGGAACTCACATTTAGTTTGGGATTGTGGGATGGCCTGGGATCGTGTTCACTGTGGATTTACAAAAATGAAAGCATCAGCTAAATCACTGTAGTGTGATGTGTCATGGAAGGCAGAGAGTATGCAGGTCTTACATTTACATTTTAGTCATTTGGCAGACGCTTTTAATCCAAAGCGACTTACAAGTGCATAGGTTCTACCACAAGTCAAAGCATCACATCCAGAAACTAGCAAAATACACAGGAAAGCAAAATACACATTCATTCAGTCACTCCACCGGCTGATATTACTCAGTAATACTAATGAATTAACCCACCTTCAGCCAGAGGAACAGTGATGCAGCCACCTGCTGCCCCAGCCCTCTGTGACACATGACTGGGCCCTGAGTGAGGAACCAGAGCTCTGGGTATGTGGGCATTCCTGCTGGACACGGGGATATGGCAGGTATGGAGAAACATAGATATATGTGTATATACACTCACCGAGCACTTTATTAGGAACATTTTTACTTTATTACACCTATTTATTAATGGGATTATCTAATCAGCCAGTTGTGTGGCAGCAGTGCAATGCATACAATCATGTAGATACAGGTCTGGAGCTTCAGTTAATGTTCACACCAACCATCAGAATGGGGAAGAAATGTGATCTAAGCAACTTTGACTGTGGAATTATTGCTGGTGCCAGATGTATCAGTGTGGTTTGAAGGTCTCAGAAACTGCTGATCTCCTGGGATTTTCATGCACACTAGTCTCTAGAGTTTGCAAAGAATGCAGAAAAAAAAAAATCTAAAAGAAAATCCAGAAACGCCTTGTTAATGAGAGGTCAGACTGTCAAAGCTGACAGGAAGGTGACAGTAATGCAAATAACCACACATTGGTTATATAACCTATAACCTAAGTGGTATGCAGAAGAGCATCTCTGAATACACAACATCATAACTCTAAGCGGATAGGCTAAAAGTCTAAAAGTTAAGTCTAACAAATACCTAATAAAGTGTACATGTACATTTTGTATAAACTCTTTGGATGGCTTAATGTTTTAATGGAATTGATTTCGGGGGTTGAGGATCAGTCATAGTTAGTCAGTGATCCAAGACACAAAAGTGCCAAAAGAGTTCGCCAGTGCCGCCCTCATGAAGTTAATAATGTGTTCTGTTATGTACAATTCTTCAAACAGAACATTTATTTTAAATTTCAAATCAATCAAATTTAATTTCATGGACATTGCATCCAGGGACAGACGCAATGCACTCTACTTATGTGTCACTCTCCAGGAATCTTTGCAACTCATTCATACAATGACAAAATTATTTGAAAACAGCAAGATCTGGCTAATGAGAAGGAATGCTCTGTCACTAAAAACCGAATTGAACAGCGGACAGATTTCATCTTAGTTTTGACGCATGTATTTATGAGTGCTTAATTCCACTTGCAAAAGCTGACAATTCTAAATTATATGCATTTTTAAATAGGCTGGGGGCATTCCCCGAAAACTATTTGAAGTCGGCTCCGTGCGCGCCGACTGCTGACTCGCTTCAGAAAGAGATTGTCACGGACGGTTATCTTTTGCATATTTAATTTGTTCCGCTAGAAAGATAATTTACACTCGATTTAAAGTTATTGATGTCGCAAGACACAGTTCAATCGCGGATAGCGTCAAGCAATGCCTGTTGAACTTTGCGGTTTATTTCATCCACCCATACGCAATTTACTTGGAAAATGCAAGTTACATGTCGAAAGCATTACAATAAATCAATAAAATACAATAAAAGGCTTTCAATAATTGAACGTGCAATGCTCACGCGGTGTCAGAAGTAGTTCGTTCACCATGCAATGATCATAGCAGTTTCCCAAAAGTGGACACATTCGAGTAGTCAAGACTCGTGAGACTTTCGAGCATCTCACCATAAAGGTGCAACACACCTTTTTAAAATATATTAATTTTAGATATATTAATAATACCCTATAACTCGTGTGACTGGGAGTTCTGGGTCGAAAAAAAGTTATTACATCTGTATTATTTTGGGACATATTTGTCCTGCCAAAGAATATTGGACTATATTGCTATATATGTATCGCTGCTTCATCGGGTGGGTATATCCTGAAGCATATGGAAGCTATTCCGTGCCTCGTTTCCAAATATCAAATGACCACGACTAATAATGAAAACTCAACACACGAATGGACAAAAGGCCACATTGTATATTATGAAAACTGAACACATGAATTAACAAAAGACGATTTCATGCGATTTCATACGATTTGGTTAAAGCTGTGTTTATTTGATTTAGCCTATAAAAGATCACCACCACGTTTGTTATTTATCATCATTTATCATTAATCACGACGCCAAATGTCAATCAAAAGCCACGCCCACAGATACAGGTCCATGTTTCGGCTCTCGATGTTTTTATTGTAGCTGGAAGCTTACGTGTGGTTCTGCGGCGCTATATTGAAATCTGCGATAGGCACACTTTGGCTAAAGTCAGAGGTTGAGCCACACGGATTTGACATTGATTTTTAAAATATATTTTGCTGTAGTAGGAAGAAAGCATCTAGACTACTGAACAAGACGAGCTCAAGCAAAGCGATACTGCGACGTGCGAGAGGCCTAGGTTTTGAATTGTGCTAACCTAGCTGCTACCACTAATAGTGTTTTTAACAATCAGTATTATATCCATGTATTGTTATGAACCATCATATCACTACCCCACTATAACTAAAAAAAAAAGTTAAAAAAAGGCTAGCTGTGAAGCAGCTAGTAGCTGGTTGACCAGTTCAGACCAGTTCAGACCAGCTCACGCTATGTCTTGAAACAACTGGTAGCTTGTCAGAAATGTACTGCTACTAGTTTGTAATGAATACTTGCGTCAATGCCTTGGTCTGACGTCGGTTCTGAGGTTTCTGGAGTAGGCTTTCTACTTTCTGGAATGGACCCCAAGTGTAGCCTGGGTCCTGTGTGTTTGGGCAGTCATATATAGCCACAATCACAAACAGCAGCCCCGCCTGAACATACAGCAGCCTCACCTGAACATACAGCAGCCCCACCTGAACATACAGCAGCCCCACCTGAACATACAGCAGCCCCACCTGAACATACAGCAGCCCCACCTGAACATACAGCAGCCCCACCTGAACATACAGCAGCCCCACCTGAACATACAGCAGCCCCACCTGAACATACAGCAGCCCCGCCTGAACATACAGCAGCCCCACCTGAACATACAGCAGCCCCACCTGAACATACAGCAGCCCCACCTGAACATACAGACGCCCCACCTGAACATGGAGGAAAAAGCTGGAAGCCGTGACATCTTTGTGTCAGTAAATGGCAGAACATCATGTTCCTCATGCCCCCTGTGACAGGCAGGCCAGAGCCCAATGAGAACAACCAGAATGAACAGGACCAGAATGAACAGAACCAGAATGAACAGGACCAGAATGAACAGGACCAGAATGGACAGAACCAGAATGAACAGGACCAGAATGAACAGGACCAGAATGAACAGAACCAGAATGAACAGGACCAGAATGAACAGAACCAGAATGAACAGGACCAGAATGGGCCCAGTCTGCCATGCAGTCTGCCTTTAAACATTTCATTTACACTTTGAACAAAACAAAATATGGTTTTAGGAACTAAAAAAATACAGCATTTTTAAGTGTATGTATTAATAATAATAATAATAATAATAATAATAATAATAATAATTGTTATTATGATAGATTTTTTCATTTCATTTTTCTGTTCAGTTCTATAAGCCAACATTGCTGTTATTATTAGTTTTCTGTCGTTCTTGAGCTGACTGTGACAGTGTTGCCTGTCGCAGTGTGCTCTGAGGATGGAGGCTGCTGGGAGGGAAATTGAGAGAAGGTTCTGTCGCCCTCTTGTGGGCTGATGCCTGAACTGCAGCTGGGAGCAGCCTGGAGCCTAGTGCAGGGATCATCAAATCTTGACCTCGAATCCAAATCCAGCCCTGTTTTTTTTTTTCTTCTCCTGGTTAATTAACAGAACAATTAGTGCTGCTGATTGGCCAGACTAACTTCACATCTGAAACCCAGGTAGGAAAACCAGCAGTTCTCGGACGTCGAGGACCGTGATTTGATGATCCCTGGCCTAGTGGTTAAGGCACATGAAATGGTAAATGGTTGGATTTTATATAGCGGCTTTATCCAAAGCGCTGCACAATTGATGCTTCTCATTGACCCATTTATACTCACACACCAACAGCGATTGGCTGCCATGCAAGGCACCAACCAGCTCGTCAGGAGCATTTGGTGTTAGGTGTCTTGTTCAGGGACACTTCAACCCACCCAGGGCGGGATCGGACCGGCAACCCTCCAACTGCCAGACGACTGCTCTTACCGCCTGAGCCAATGTCTCCCCTACATGACTCAGTCCTGGAAGGTTGGTGGTTCAAGCCCCGGTGCAGCCCTGTTCAATTACACACAGCCGTTGGGTCCTTGAGCAAGGCCCTTAACCCCATATTGCTGCAGGGGAGATAAGATATAAGTTATACTTTATTGAGCCCCATCCTAGTTAACTAGGAGCAGTGGGCAGCCACAGTGCAGTACATTAATATGTATTTATTATTAGGTGAGGTTTCTTGTTGGGACATGCTTCATGTTTGCATAATGCTGTAATGACGTGCGTGGAAGTTCCTGACAAATCTGTCACTCTGGTGCCAAAGGGAGTTTCCTTCCTGCTGCAGCTGAAGCTGCTTGCTGCAGAGTTCCAACATCCCATAATGTATCTGAATGCATTACTTGCCTGGAATCAAATGCCCATTGTTAGAAAGTGCTTTATGTCAAATACCTCGTGATGCTTTACAGACACATCCCTCAAACTGAATACTCTGCATTTTGAGAATAATTTACGTGATCTATGTATGTGTGTGTGTGTGTATATATATATATATATATATATATATATATATATATATATATATATTCACTCATTATGTATTTATTTTATGTACTTTTAAAAAGTTTATATTGTTGTCTCTTTTCGTGATGGGCTGGGGGAGGGACTGTTTAGGACTGTGGCCTGGAATTCTGGCCCAGTGTTTGTAGTCTGTTGCTTGATGTCATTGTATGTACTTTAAAGTACAGAAGGGCATTTTCCAAAGCAGATTTCCATTTTTATTAAATAAAGCCACATTTGTATATATTACCAAGAACACAAGAAAATGATTGTGTCTATTAGAATAAACACATCACACTTGCAGAAATGTATTCGTTATCTGAACAGTAAAGGAGAATAATATTATTCCAGGAACATTCCTTATTCCTTACTCCTGGGAATTCCCCTCAGATTTTCCTCCCAAATTCTTCTGACTCTTCCTTCCATGTTCATTCATAAAATAATTTTCCTGAACGGTTGTTGCGTTGCTGGCAGGCTATAGGCAGTGGGCTGGTTCTGTTCTGGGAAGGCCTCCAGCGTTCCAATCAGAACTGCTCAGTGCTCTAATTAATCAGCAGTTGCATAATTGTCGAATTGCTACATTTTTAAGTGTAATTGAAACCACAGAAATGTATTTATTTCTATTATTGTGTATTGTGTGAATTTTTATCATTGTTTGCTTATCTGGTTTTGAAATAATTTCACAGAAAATGACAGATATTGTTTTGAGCAGTACATAGATTATGAGGTAATAAAGTTCTGGTTATAGTTCTACATTTTGGGTAGTAAATCCGACATGGTTGGTCAGATAATTTACAAGTACATTTTTATTCAAAGGGTGAAATGTATTTTTAAAAAAGAAAAGAAAAGAAAAGAAAGTTTGCCTGAATAGCCTAAAACATCATGTGGGAATCCTGTGGCAGAAACCGAAAGTGAATATTCCTTCTTTTTTTTTCAGTTGTAACTCTTTTCACAATATGAAGTGAATTGGGTTCCTCCCTGTCCCTGTGACCAGAAAAGCAGAAGCAGAAAGTCTCATTACACAACCTGCATCTGAGGAAGTGCTTTCAGGCAGCACTGTGAACTCCGTTATGAAAGACTTTAGAAACTTTGACTTTTAAAATGTGTAGGCTCACAGTCACAATCATTTTTAGGCCTCAAATTTGGCTATTTTTATGGCAAGGCCGCTGTGGCCAAAATCAACATAACATAACATAAGATAGGATAGCATAGCATAGCATAGCATAACATTAATTCCTTCATTATCCTAACCCTCTTATCCTGAACTGGGTCGCAGGGGGGCTGGAGCCTATCCCAGCATACATTGGATGAAAGGCAGGAATACACTCTGGACAGGTCGCCAGTCCATCGCAAGGCATAGCATAACATGACATAGTATAGCATAGCATAGCATAGCATAACATGACATAGTATAGCATAGCATAGCATAGCATAACATGACATAGTATAGCATAGCATAGCATAGCATAGCATAAATGATGCTCGCCTTCTCCTGCCACTCAAGTATACCTTCTGCTTAGTTTACTTAAAATCTAGATGGTATCTAGCACCATATCAAGCCTGGTCTTCACTACCCTCTAAGTTTCTGCCTCCACTACATGTCCTGGCAAGCTATTCCCCACAGTGACCTCTCTGTGTGGAAAAAATACTTCCTTATGTCTGTAGGGAATTCCTCCTTTGCCAATTTCCATTCGTGCCCCCTTGTTTTGCTAACTGAACTCTGAACCGAACTCACCTGAAGAATCTCCTGTAAAACACTAGGGAAGCAAAGCCAGAAAGCACACTCTCCCATTGATATGGTCAAATAGAATAATCCTGTATAACTCTTTATTTAAATAAAACAAATAAAAACAAACTATGACAGATGCAGATGCAGACAGATTAAAAAAAAAAAAATTTAACATATGAATATAAACATATTCAGATGTATACTAATATTTGCTGATATTTATGCTAATCCTGAAATCCTCTTTTCTGGAACAGATGAGTGATGATGTCACCACACCTGTAGCTCACCTCACCTGTTCCACTCCCCGGCTGAGGCTTGCCCCAGCCACAGTTACTTCCTCATATATTATTTTCTGTAAAAACCAAAAATATTTTGAATAGGGGAAATTACTCCCATCACTGAAGGCTGATAAGAAATGACTTCATGGATGCCCACTTCCTTCACTGCATTGATGTGTGTGTGTCCAGGTGATGTGAATGCATCCTTTCTAGACACTCCCCACATGAAACCAGGTCCACGGGATGCAAATGAGGAGCGGTGTCTGTAATCTTCCGGTTCTCTGAGAGCCCTATAAAATGGGTACCTGTATGGCATGGAGAGCACATCCCAGAATCAGAAGATTCACCAGCGACCTGCTCTTCAGAGATTCACCTGCTACCTGCTCTTCAGAGATTCACCTGCGACCTGCTCTTCAGAGATTCACCTGCTACCTGCTCTTCAGAGTGACCATCGCCAGACCCAAGTCTGTGAGTACTGCCAACATCGCTCTGCAGACACGACCGCTCCACATTCACGTTTTTAAACCAACCTTAAACAAATACATCATTCTGGGGGATGTTTGTTTAAGAGCGAGATGCGTGAGTTTACAGCTGAATTATTGTGAGACTGTGCTGCTCTGTGTGACCCCAGCTCCTCTCTGTCTGACCCCAGCACCTCTCTATCTGATCCCAGCACCTCTCTGTGTGACCCCAGCACCTCTCTATCTGACCCCAGCACCTCTCTGTCAAGCAGAAGCATGAGAGTGGCCGTCTCCCTGCTGTGTCTCCTGGTCCTCGGTCTTCGCCCTGCGGAGGCCAAACCGCTCCAGCACCTCACCTTGCAGGGCTGCAGCGCCAACATCCGCCTGCTGGAGGTCCGCAAGCACCTGACCGCCATGCTGCAGCATGTGGTGAGCCCTGACCCCGCCCTGACCCTGCCCTCCATCCGTCCGTCCGCCCGCCCCATGGACACTTTCCTCCATTTCAAGTGCTGATGTACAGAAGTGCTGATGTACAGAAATGCTGATGTACAGAAATGCTGATGTACAGAAGTGCTGATGTACAGAAGTGCTGATGTACAGAAGTGCTGATGTATGAAGATCCTGTACTGGCTGCTTCTTGGGCAGCTGGGGTGGCTTGCGTTTGTCAAAATGTCCTCTCTCTCTCTTCAGACTGATGGGGACCCCGACATCGCCATCATCACAAACCGGGTTCTCAACTCTGTGAAGGTACGAGCTTTTATTTACGCACATAGCTTTTATTTAAAAAATGTTTGGATGAAGCAGACCAGAACCCTGCTTCCTCAGAAGTTCCTGGTCAGGCATGCTTGAAAGACTTTGAAGGAAGTGTTCTAAGAAGCTGAGAGTACTTGGGCCTTATCTGCTTTGTGCTTCCCAGAGAATAACTCCTACTTTAGCAGTTCTGTAAACTCAGTATTTTGGATGTTACTCTTCGTCTAGAGTAAGGACTCAGATGCTGGTGTGAATTGAAAAACCTAAACAGAGACAGGGGTTGGCTGCATGCCGTGTGTCTGTTTCATGTCTTTGATCTATAGTGATATCCACTCGTATTGTCCCTGGTAAGGGCAGGTTTGATGGCAAGGTACCAAAATGTTCACGTAGAAGCAGAGCCTCTGTGTGACATCACGGGTGATGTCACGGCGGAGTCTGATTGGCTGCTGTGCCCCGGACAGGAGTCGGACAGGTGCTGCTTCCTGCGGGAGCTGGCGGAGTTTTACGTGCGCGGCGTCTTCACCCAGTGCAACGCCGTTCTTCCGCTGCACGCCAGGAAACATGGAAGCCCCCTCGCCAACACCTTCTACATCATGAGCCAGGACCTGCAGGCCTGTGTGAGTACATTCCCATCCCCTGTCCCCTTTCCCCCCTAACCCCTATCCCCTAACCCCCCTATCCCCCCTAACCCCTAACCCCCAACCCCCCTAACCCCTAACCGCCCACCCCCAACCCCCCTAACCGCTATCTTATTACGTGAAATAAATTAGCTTCTATTCTGAATCTGTGATAGGAACATGTTTCTGATGTTTTGATAGAACGCTGTCAGATGGGGTGGGTGTTGTTCAAATGCCATTCTGATTGATTTGTGCTCCACCCCCCCGCTGGAACAGGGATGTGAATGTGAGGGAGACACCCTGCTGAAAATACAACACATCCGCAGGACCTTCGAGAAGGTGAGGCAGGTGTGGCCAGGTGTGGCCAGGTGTGAGCAGGTGTGGCCAGGTGTTGAGCCTGCTGCCATAATGCTGGTGTACGGATGATTGTTGTTGTTGTTGTTGTTGTTGTTGTGGAGAGAACAGTGCAGGTCTGAACTCCGTCTCCCCTGCAGATGGAGAAGGGTGCTGGGGTGGAGAAGGCTCTGTGTGACCTGGAGATCCTGCTGTCCTGGATGGAGCACCAGCTGTAGCCCACAGCCCCTCCTCTCACTGGAGTTTGTGCCAGGCCTGTCCCTGGCTGGGGTATTTATGTGCTGGGTATATTTATGTATTTATGTAGATATTTATGAATAAGTATTTCATTTTAGCCCTCTGAAAAATGCTGTTTCTGCCGAATATTTATTAAGCATTTGAACCATTTTTCTGAAGTAGGCACAGTGTGCCACAGTAAAGTATGGTTGTATCTGAACCAGCACAGTTGAGTGTACTTGTATGCTGCTTGTATACTAAATAGTAGGCAAGTGTGCTGCACTGTTTCAGCTGCAGTCAGGGTTGTTACAGGTCAGGGTTGTTAAAGGTCAGGGTTGTTACAGGTCAGGGTTGTTATAGGTCAGGGTTGTTACAGGTCAGGGTTGTAACAGGTCAAGGTTGTTACAGGTCAGGGTTGTAACAGGTCAGGGTTGTAACAGGTCAGGTTTCACTGTTGTGTCTCCATTGCTACTGTATTATTGTTAAAGAAACACTAATCAATAAAAACATTGATTTTCCACAAGCTTGTTTTAGTCTTGTTTAGTACACCCCTTGTGTGTGTGTGTGTGTGTGTGTGTGAGTGTGTGTGTGTGTGTGTTTGTGTGTGTGTGAGTGTGTGTGTGTGTGAGTGTGTGAGCAAGTGTGTGTGTGTGTGTGAGTGTGTGTGTGTGTGTGTTTGTGTGAGTGTGTGTGTGTGTGAGTGTGTGAGCAAGTGTGTGTGTGTTTGTGTGTGTGTGAGTGTGTGAGCAAGTGTGTGTGTGTGTGTGTGTGTGTGTGTGTGTGTGTTTGTGTATATTTTAAATACACTCAAGATGCCTGGGGATGTTTTCCAGGTTTTTATTTATGTAGAATCTTTCATATAAAATATATTTTAAATTGCATGGCATCTAGTCCTACATCAGTTTCACCTTCTTCTCTCCACTGAAATGACATGGTGTTGCATGTGGTGAAACTGTAAGAAGAGAACCCATGCATTTTGAAATATGGCGGGTGGTCTTTATTTTAATATGAAAACCTGTTAAGATAGACGTGATCATGAACACCAGTACGTACCAAGATATTTAAATAACAAAACAGTGCACCACCCCTCCCAATGAGCTGACTACATTTCCATTTTCATTTAAAAAAATTAACTTCTGCTTATATAAGTACACATAACATATCATTAAATATTAAATGCTTATCGACAAGTTTATACAGTTTAAAGAATTTTTAATCACTTGTTTAAGCAGGTGGTTTTAATGTTGTGGCTGATCTGTGTATACTGAATATTTCTTCCATTGAGTGCAACAGGAAAACTTACAATTATGTCTGCAGCAGCACAGTGGACATTGGGCCATTTAGACGTGTTCCACACTGTACCAGCATACTCTACTGCTGAATCTAGTCCCACGCCCCAATTCCCATAGAGATCCATCAAATGCAAAGAGTTTTAGTATCACTTAGTATTGCTTGTAAGACAACCTGGAAATGAGATATACAGACTCTGATGATGTTGATAGGTCACCTATCATATATCAGGAAGTCATGGCATGCAAAGGATATGCAACAAAATACTAAAGATGACTACTTTAATTTACAACCTTGCTGTGTAACAAACGTTATAGTGCCCCAAAATGGAGGGACTATATATAAACACTGCTGTAAATTCTACATGCGGAAACCAAAATGTACAACAATGCCCTTTATTATATATATTATATATTTTTTATTACAAATCCCACATTGTGGAGGCAAATAAATGATGGGTCTTTGTCCCAAACATTATGGGGGACACTGTATATAAGAGATGTACAGTCACTGAGCACTTTATTAGGTATTCATTAGACTTATTTTTAAGACTTCTACTGCTGTAGCCTTAATCCTGTCAGAATCCTCATTATTTATCCAGCTAACTCATGCTCTGTGGATTTTACTCACTGCAGTTATCCAGCTAACACAGTAATCCTGCTTTGTGGGTTTTACTCAGTGCAGTTATCCAGCTAACTCAGTAATCCTGCTTTGTGGGTTTTGCTCAGTGCAGTTATCCAGCTAACTCAGTAATCCTGCTTTGTGGGTTTTACTCACTGCAGTTATCCAGCTAACTCAGTAATCCTGCTTTGTGTGTTTTACTCAGTGTAGTTATCCAGCTAACTCAGTAATCCTGCTTTGTGTGTTTTACTCAGTGCAGTTATCCAGCTAACTCAGTAATCCTGCTCTGTGGGTTTTACTCAGTGCAGTTATCCAGCTAACTCAGTAATCCTGCTTTGTGGGTTTTACTCAGTGCAGTTATCCAGCTAACTCAGTAATCCTGCTTTGTGGGTTTTACTCAGTGCAGTTATGTGGCTAACTCAGTAATCCTGCTTTGTGGGTTTTACTCAGTGCAGTTATGTGGCTAACTCAGTAATCCTGCTTTGTGGGTTTTACTCAGTGCAGTTATCCAGCTAACTCAGTAATCCTGCTTTGTGGGTTTTACTCAGTGCAGTTATCCAGCTAACTCAGTAATCCTGCTTTGTGGATTTTACTCACTGCAGTTATCCAGCTAACTCAGTAATCCTGCTCTGTGGGTTTTACTCAGTGCCGTTATCCAGCTAACTCAGTAATCCTGCTTTGTGGGTTTTACTCAGTGCAGTTATCCAGCTAACTCAGTAATCCTGCTTTGTGGGTTTTGCTCAGTGCAGTTATCCAGCTAACTCAGTAATCCTGCTTTGTGGGTTTTACTCACTGCAGTTATCCAGCTAACTCAGTAATCCTGCTCTGTGGGTTTTACTCAGTGCAGTTATCCAGCTAACTCAGTAATCCTGCTTTGTGGGTTTTACTCACTGCAGTTATCCAGCTAACTCAGTAATCCTGCTCTGTGGGTTTTACTCAGTGCAGTTATCCAGCTAACTCAGTAGTCCTGTTGTGTGGGTTTTACTCAGTGCAGTTATCCAGCTAACTCAGTAATCCTGCTTTCTGGGTTTTACTCAGTGCAGTTATGTGGCTAACTCAGTAATCCTGCTTTGTGGGTTTTACTCAGTGCTGTTATGCGGCTAACTCAGTAATCCTGCTTTGTGGGTTTTACTCAGTGCAGTTATCCAGCTAACTCAGTAATCCTGCTTTGTGGGTTTTACTCAGTGCAGTTATCCAGCTAACTCAGTAATCATGCTCTGTGGGTTTTACTCAGTGCAGTTATCCAGCTAACTCAGTAATCATGTTGTGTGGGTTTTACTCAGTGCAGTTATCCAGCTAACTCAGTAATCCTGCTTTCTGGGTTTTACTCAGTGCAGTTATGTGGCTAACTCAGTAATCCTGCTTTCTGGGTTTTACTCAGTGCAGTTATCCAGCAAACTCAGTAATCCTGCTTTGTTTGTCACGTTTCAGGTCTGTCTTGCCTTGTTTTATGTTTATTCATTTTGTCTTAGTCACGTATTGTCTTATCATGTATTATGTTAGTCTAGGTTCGTCATGTTGTTTAGTTTATTTTCTTGTTACGATAAATTGTCTTGTCATGTGTAGTTATGTTTCTGTTACGATTATTTTACCTTGTTATGTTGAGTGGTTATCGTTTTAGTTCGTTTAGTGTTATGTTTTGATTTATGTTTATTGTTACCCAGACCGTGCTTTCTGATTATTTATTGTTTTATTGGCTAGATCTACGTGTGTGGACTTTGCTTGTTTTGACTACGCTCCTCGGATTCGTCCCGAATAAAGCCCTGACGGGACTTTATTTTACTATTGTTTCTGAGTCGTGCATTTTGGGTCCAACCCCCACGCACCCGTCTCATTGTGGGTTTTATTCAGTGCAGTTATCCAGCTAACTCAGTAATCCTGCTTTGTGGGTTTTACTCAGTGCTGTTATGCGGCTAACTCAGTAATCCTGCTTTGTGGGTTTTACTCAGTGCAGTTATCCAGCTAACTCAGTAATCCTGCTTTCTGGGTTTTACTCAGTGCAGTTATCCAGCGAACTCAGTTATCCTGCTTTGTGGGTTTTACTCGGTGCAGTTATCCAGCTAATTCAGTAATCCTGCTCTGTGGGTTTTACTCAGTACAGTTATGTGGCTAACTCAGTTATCCTGCTTCCTGATACACCTCCCTGGTCTCCAGTGTTAGCAAGGTTTCCAAAATCTTTCCAAGTTACCAGTCAATCGAAAAGTCTTGGAATAGAACATATGTGACTACTGTCCTGTAATGGCACACAGCCCAGACAAAATGGATTTGGGGGAGAAAAGAATGCTCAAGCTAGGTTTTGAAACAGCTGGTAGCTGGTTGACCAGTTCAGACCTGCTCCATACTGAACATGGTTCAACCAGTGTGTTTGTGTGTGTTAATTTTATATATAAACATACAATAATTGTACTTCATTAATCCCTATAAATACTGGTATTTTATAGCATACTTTGAACCATGAACTAACTGTTAACTGATATCGTAAGCATTAGAAAAGGTAATAAAATAGCTAGTCCTAGTATGTTTGTTTTCAAACGTCAAACAGTGACAGAATTAAAATGTACTCAATATAGCTCAATAATTGTTTTAAATACATGCAAACAGAAATGTACAAATTAAATGAAAGTTTTTAAAAAAAAGCATTTTTATTTATTGTTTCTTTCAGCGACAGTTTAAAAAAAAAGTTTCCCATGAACAAATACAATGGCTATAACATGATTGGATAATCCATCATGTAAACACAGAAGCAACACAGTTAATAAATTAAGACTAATAACTTATTATGTTACATAAATTATACAATCTTTCTGTATATATATATATATATATATTTTTTTTATTTCCCTTCCTTTGGAAGAATTCATGTGCGGCTGACATACTGAAAGTGCCTGATCATTAACTCCCCCCAGATCAACCAAATAATAATAATATTACTATTACTACTACTACTACTGCTACTCCAATACTAATAATAAATATATTTTTTAAATAAGGTTTTAATATATTACTGTATTAATAAATATAACTCTTAAATTACAGTGTGGTGAGTGTGCTGTGTCTGACAGGTCCACTTGACAGCCATTTTGTCTTCCTCTGCTCGGTCAGGAGTGAGGCCTAGAAATGGTGGAAGCTGTCCATCCAGTCCAGCAGACAGTCCAGCTCCCCCATGGCCTTCACTGCCGCCTCCTTCTGGCTCAGCTGCAGAGCACCATGGGTAATTAGCACATCTGGGTGATTATCACATCTGGCACAAGCCCCGCCCCCACACAGTCAGGTGACCTACCTTCTCAAAGCCGGCCTGAATGACTGAGAACGTGTGGCTGGTGTGTTCCTCACAGTGACACTGCATCTGGGCATGCTGAACAGAACAGAAGAGCACACCGTCATGACAGATACACGCTGACACACACACTGACACAGACCAATACACACTGATACACACACTGACACAGACCAATACACACTGATACACACACTGACACAGACCAATACACACTGATACACACACTGACACAGACCAATACACACTGACACAGACCAATACACACTGACACAAACCAATACACACTGAAACCCTGAAACACACATCAGGCTATTAACCTCGGTCCTACAGAACAACTCCAATTATCTTTATTCTGTGACTGTCCACAGGGTGGCAGTGTTGTGACTGCTGTTAGTTACCTCTGATTGCAAAGGGATCATTGGTGTAATTTATGCCATTCTGGCAAACATTCACTACAGTGCATGGCAGGTTTGGACCCTGTGTTTGGACCTGCAGACCAGAAATCTGCAGACCTTTGACCCTGTGTTCAGACCCTGTGTTGGGACCCTGTGTTTGGACCTTTGACCCTGTGTTCAGACCCTGTGTTTGGACCCTGTGTTCAGACCCTGTGTTTGGACCCTGTGTTTGGACCTTTGACCCTGTGTTCAGACCCTGTGTTCAGACCCTGTGTTTGGACCCTGTGTTTGGACCATGTGTTCAGACCCTGTGTTTGGACCCTGTGTTTGGACCTTTGACCCTGTGTTCAGACCCTGTGTTTGGACCCTGTGTTCAGACCCTGTGTTTGGACCATGTGTTCAGACCCTGTGTCCGGACCCTGTCTCTGGACCCTGTGTTTGGTGTGCTTGTAGAATCTTAAAACAGATTCTGCTCCATGGCAGACTTTACCTTTGTGTTGGGGTGGGTGAGGGACACACACACACACACACACACTCACACACACACACAGCTGTACTCACACACTGACGCAGGTCCTTCTTGATACTGAGGAACGAGTTGGCCAGGTTGCTGGTGGTTCGGCGCAGGTGGGCTTGTGCCGTGCTGTAGCTGCTGAAAACGCGCTCCACGTAGAACCTCAGCAGCATGCGCAGGAAGCAGCAGCTCTCCGCAGCCTGGGGGGGCAGGGGGGCAGGGCGTGAGACTACAGGGCGTGTCCCTCCCCCAGGCTAAAATCTGCTGTGTGTCTAATCACACAAGTGTAACACTCGTGGAGGGATATTAGGCTCTTGATTCCCATTGGTCTTTTAACAGCCAAAGCAAGTGTAATGAAATAGTCTGAAAGTAAACTTATTGAATAGTAGCTGTGAGAGGTAGGTTGGTAGACTTTGTCAATTTCAGTTTCCATATTAATTGTTAAGAAAATATCACCAGTAAATATGAAACAGCATAAAATACTATTTGATATACAGTACATGAGCAAACCAGATTATATTCCTGGTGCGTTGATACACTGTATTGTTTTTGATTCAACAATGACAATTTTTAAAAATTAACAACCCATACACGCACACATACACACATGTACACACATACACACATGCACGCACACGTACACATGCACACACACACACACACACACACATACATGTGCGCACACACACACACACACATACACGTGCGCGCACACATGCACGCACGCACATGTACACATATACGCACACACATACACGCACACACGCAAGCACACACACACACACTGACACACACACACACATGTACCTTCACTTCTTTCATGGTGTGTGACTTGAGAAGCCTCAGGCCCATATGCTTGTCCTCCATCAGCTGTAGAGATAAAAATCACAGCATCACTTCCTGTCCTCAGATAAACCTGTGACATCACTTCCTGTCCTCAGATAAAGCTGTGATATCACTTCCTATCCTCAGATAAACCTGTGATATCACTTCCTGTCCTCAGATAAACCTGTGATATCACTTCCTGTCCTCAGATAAACCTGTGATATCACTTCCTGTCCTCAGATAAACCTGTGATATCACTTCCTGTCCTCAGAGGAAGCTGTGACACGGAGGAGCCTGTGGTCACGTGACCATGGGCCTGTGCTTGGGCAGATTCAGGTTGCTTCCCTGCTGGGGTGGACCCACAGTGAGTGTGTGAGTGTGTGTGTGTGTGTGTGTGTGTGTGTGTGTGTGTGTGTGTGTGTGTGTGTGTGTGTGTGAGTGTGTGTGTGAGTGTGTGACTGTATGCTGCAGGGGTGGACCCACAGTGAGTGTGTGAGTGTGTGTGTGTGTGTGTGTGTGTGTGTGTGTGTGAGTGTGTGACTGTATGCTGCAGGGGTGGACCCACAGTGAGTGTGTGAGTGTGTGTGTGTGTGTGTGTGTGTGTGTGTGTGTGTGTGTGTGTGTGTGTGTGTGTGTGACTGTATGCTGCAGGGGTGGACTCACAGTGAGTGTGTGTGTGCGTGTGTGTGTGTGTGTGTGTGTGTGTGTGTGTGTGTGTGTGTGTGAGTGTGTGACTGTATGCTGCAGGGGTGGACTCACAGTGAGTGTGTGTGTGCGTGTGTGAGTGTGTTTCTGTGTGTGAGTGTGTGTGTGCATGCATGCATGCGTGTGTGTGTGTCACATGACTGATGTCAGTGTGTGAAAGATCCAGCCATGGCCTTCAGGGAAACTGACTCGGATACCTTAAAGAATTTCCGCTGACGTTTGGGACACACCTGTGTAATTTCCTTAGCCACGCCCCTTAAGGAAGTGCAGTACATCACTGTCAGACCAGCACTACGTGTGCGTGTGTGTGGGTGTGTGTGTGTGTGTGTGCGCACGTGAGTGTGTATGTGTATGTGTGAGCACACTGCTACCTGATCAGCTGACTCTGAGTTAACAGAACATTAAGATACGCTGGCATATTAGAAGAATGTTATCATGACATTCATAATAATATTTATCTACTAAACACAATGACAGAATATGTACGTCTGCCTTTAACTCTGTTACATACACTCACTGAACTTCATAAGGTATTTATTACATTTATTAGACTACTTTTTTACTTAATGGTAAAAAAAATGCTGCTGTAGCCCTTCCATTTACAGTTATGATGCGTTGTGTGTTCAGAGATACTCTTCTGCTTACCACTGTTGTAATGTGTGGTTATTTGCGTCACTGTCACCTTTCTGTCAGCTTTGACCAGTCTGGCCCTTCTGCTCTGACCTCTCTCATTAACAACTGCTGCACACTGGATGTTTTTTGTTTTTCATACCATTCTCTGCAAACTCAAGATCCTATTTCTTGAACCTCTTGACCATTTCTGTATGCTTTTATGCATTTAGTTGCTTCCAGATGATTGGCTGATTACATATTTCCATTAACAAGCTGGTGTACAGGTGTACCTAATAAAATGATCATAGATTGTACCGTTGAATAACAAGTGTTGCTTATATTCTGTATTTAATGCAGTTAAACGCATATGGCTGAATGAGTAATTGGAATCAATTAAGACAGCATTAATTGGTTGGAATGAATATCTGCATATACATGGACCTCTTTGGCAACAAGTTTGAGACCACTTGTGTAGGGTATATTTGGTGAGTGTAATAGAGGCGCAGGGTATTTTTGGTGAGTGTAATAGAGGCGCAGGGTATATTTGGTGAGTGTAATAGAGGCGCAGGGTATTTTTGGTGAGTGTAATAGAGGCGCAGGGTATATTTGGTGAGTGTAGGTGATGTCAGATACTCACCACGCTTTGGTGGATCTCGCTGATGGACTTCTTCAGCTCGTGAGTGTGGACGCTGATCACGCAGTTTCCCAGGTGAAGCTGGCGGCCATCAGCGACCAGCAGACAGGAAGTCAGCAGTGCTAAGAGCAGCAGACGGGAAACAGCCCTGGTGGCCATGGTGTGCAGTAACCTGGAATCACATTCAATCACCGTCATAATCACTGACTCACTGCCTTTAGACTGGTTAAGCTTACATACGGAATACATAACATTCATTTTTATGTTATTAACTTTTATTAGCTTTTTTTCCTCACTATCTTTTTCAGTTTGTCTCAGTTCAGTTAACTTAATGGAATACGAATAAGCATATATTTGACAAATTGTGCAGATGATTCCAAACAGCTGGATAACTAAAAAAAACGATCATTTTAAATGTAACGTTTTATTGTTATGACACATTAATGATTTTTGTTTACCTTTGTGAGTGTTGCTGTTTCTGAGCCGTTAGTGTGCAGAGTCGGTCTGTGTGGCCATGGCTCCTGCAGCTGCCTTATATGCTGCAGGCCGGAGGAAGGCTCAGGGAAGTGTTGGCTGGGGCTTTACGTGTCTGGGTGTGTGTGTGTGTGTGTGTGTGTGTGTTAGGGAGGGGAAGTCCCAGCACGGCTGCTTCAGTAATCTGCAGGGAACTGGGGGGAGGGGCTTAATTCTTAATTGCTGTGATGGAAAGGATGCTGAGATATATTAATGTGTTTCCTGGAATATTTTGAGTTCCACCTGGGGGTATCAGAGCCAGGTTAGCTTTCTGCAGCGTCTAGCACAGAATATGTCTCTGTGTTTTTGTCTCTTGTACTATTTTTTTTTTTCCACAAACAAAAGGAAAAGTAGTCTTTTTCCCAAAGATATGGGGGTATAGGTAGGACATCCAACTAAATCATATGTCTGAGAAATGTCATGTGAAGTTCGAGTGTGATATAAAATAATATATACATTATGGATATACACTCAGTGAGAACTTTATTGGGTAGACCTGTACACCAGCTTGTCAATGCAACCAGTCAATGCAATCAGCAATATTTAATCAGCAATCATGTGGCAGTAACTAAATGCATAAAAGCATGCAGATGTGTTCAAGAGGTTCAGCTGTTTTTCAGACCAAATGTCAGAATGGGGAAGAAATCTGATCTAAGTGACTTTGACTGTGGAATGTTTGTTGCTGCCAGACAGGGTGGTTTGAGTATCTCAGAAACTGCTGAACCCCTGGGATTTTCAACATCCAGTGAGCAGCAGTTCTGCAGACAGAAACACCTTGTTAATGAGTGAGGGCAGAGGAGAATGTCCAGACTGGTCAAAGCTGACATGAAGACAACAATAATGCAAATAGCCACACATTACAACAGTGGTGTGCAGAAGAGCATCTCTGAACACACAACACCTCAAACCTCTAAGTGGATAGGCTATAGCAGCGGAAGACTAAATACGTCTAAAAAATAAGTCTAATAAATACCGAATAAAGTGCTCACTGAGAGTACATGTGAAATGCTAACTTTAATATTAACACATCCCTGATAACCCCTGGTGCACTTTCAGCACACTCCTAGAGGGAATCACGCTCTTAATGTGGGCTCAGATGGTTACCAAGTGCTTCGCAGGTCAGATTAAAAATGCAACTATTTTGTACATTCTTTCATGTAGCACTGAGAAATATGATTCACCCTCCCATTATGTCTAACTCTCATCAGCCACACATGTCCTTGAGCGTCATTCACTAATCCCGCTCTTTACTGACGTGAGATGACGTCACATCAAGGTATGGGAAGTGAGCCACTTCAAAATCAAACTTTCTGCCAAAAGGAAGTGCTCTGGAAGGTAGACGGTTTTTTAGAAGTGACGTTTTGTGTTTCCTGGTGATGCTGTGAAAGCTGCTGATGTAATGATATTCCCAAACAGGTCCCTCAGCATTCCACACTTTCCCAGTCGAGTCGTTGCAGCGGATTTCGGAAATTCATAATCTGGCGAGCCTGCGTATTTTTATGCGGAAGATGGAAACTCCTCCATGTTCACGCGTGCGGCGCAGCTGGGGAATCAGCGCTGTGTGGCATGTTATGGCGTATAGGACAGAGCAGTGCTGGGGAAACTTCTCTGAAAGCACAATTACTTCACACTGAACATAGCTGACCTGCAGCAAGTCACCCTAAAGAGAAATGCAGTTTTCCAAATAACAAAATTACAAAAATAAAGTTGAGAATACTTTGTAAAAAAAAAACATTAGGCTATCAAAAATCTCCAGACATGACCCGCATGTGCGACCATCTCAGCTCATGAATTGGGGGGACATGTCCCCGAATATTGGAAACCGTTAAACTTGTTCCACTGTCCCCAAGTCATTGGTGGGTTGAGGGCAGATCAACCAATCACAGCGTTGGTTATCCATACAGGGTTCCCTGCCCGGAACTCCGGTTGGTCGGTGGGTGTGGTCCGTTGGCTGAGTGTCGGTAACTGTGCGCAGCGCAGCCTAAGGTTACTTCTAGGTGAGCTGGTTTACATAAAATAAAATAAAATTATACCACTATTTTTAACTCAGGCCAAGTTGATAAGGCAGTCCCCTTCCTGAACATGTGAAGAGAGGCAGGTGCTTAGGGTGCTAACAGATTAATTGTTAGAGTAGCGATCGGAACAGTGGAAGGTTTTATACTTCTGCGTTATCTGCATAGTTTGCGTGATTCGTGTTGTGCGGCACTCGCGATGAGGGAAATACTTAATACTTATAGTGGCGTCTCGTGAGCTCAAAATTGGTGGGGCGCAAAACTTTCCTTTAAACCAATCATTGATCTCATACTGTTTTCTTTAATTTTCCTTGATTAACAAATGTGTCGATGACTAATCAATCAGGAATTAACACGCGATTAATACAATTTACAAAAATCAGTTTTAATCACTATGCAGTGGCGGAGACTTCCCTGATGTTCCTTGAGTAGACTATCCATACAACGATTAATTCACAATATACTCAGTGCCGTCAGATACAGCCAGCTCTCCTCCGTTAGGTATTATTTAGTAGCCTATGCCTTATCCATTTCATTATATTTGCATTACGAAATCGTGCCCATTTTATCAACATTATTTGCGGACACATGTAGACTTCTTTCTCCGCAGTCCGCAATCAATAAACTGGGGTGGAAATGATCTGCAATGCGTAGATTGTAAACTGGCATTGCTGGTCATTCTGAAAGCTAACGCGGTAGAGTGATGTGGACTTTTTTTGTTGGCTAGGCTACTTAGTGGTTAATTGCTTAGCCCCATCATTGAAACGTTTGTTAATCAAGATAATTGAATTAAAACGGGATGAAGTCAATGATTAGTTTAAAGGAAAGTTTTGCGTCCCACCAATCCTGAGCTCACGAGACGCCACTGCTTATACTATAGTTACATCAGGTCATTAGATTTCGTTACTGACCTTGATGTAGACAAAACGATTAGCTTTTAACCGTACTTGTCCAGTTATCCAGAATAATGCAAGACAGAGCTGCACTAGAATATAATGCATAAATGCCAACAGTTAATACAATATAGCACCTTAAATTCATATTCCAAACCTAATAAATACTGCACCAATGACTAGAAAAATGCTTAGCTGAGTTAATCTTGTTGCAAATAAGATAATAATAAAAGCAATATTTATCCGCATATTTAATGTTTATTACTTTGCTGTGCCTGGTGATCTGTTGCTATGGTTGCGTCTCGCAGAAGCCAGAGGCACCTGTCAAAGTGACACTACATCACCGGTCAACCAATCATCAGCTGTGCCGCGTATGTGGGCATTTGTTGCCAAGTACACACTTCTAAACTCTTGGGGTGGCAAGTCCAATGGGCCTATTCATATTTGACTTGTTTTTCCTGTTACAGATACATTTGAGATAATTTCAGAAGCTCACATTTCAATCAATAATGTCCCACCACATAAAATGACTGAGAAATAGAAATTGTGCGTTTTAGTTTGTATGTACACCCAGTGAATGTATGTGCACACAGTGAATGTATGCACACACAGTGAACACTAGGGGGCGTCGATACGATGTGAAGCAATGGCCACCCTGCCTTCGTCACTCTGGGGAAACTGCAGTCGATACACTCTTGTGTGCACGCGAGTTTAGGATTATTTTTGAATTATTATTTGAGTTATAACTCTAAAAATTCAAGGACTATACCTTTCTAAAGTTCATGTGTAAACAATCAACTTAAATTCAGTACATTTTCTCTATCACATTGGGATAATTAGATCCATTACATTCATCACACAACACACCCCAACCGCTTTCTTAATTTATTTTTTATTGTACAAAGTAAAACTATCAGCCCCTCCAGGCACTGCCACTGAGTATAACTTCATAACACACAACAACTTTATCATTCTGAACCAATAACTCACACACACAGATATAACTATCATTCTGAACCCAATAACTCACACACACAGGTTTGTAAGAATTTACCAGATGTATTCAGTGTGTGATTTGTGTATTGTGAGTATTTTGGCATTTGTTTATGTTCAGATACTATATTTCATCACCATGAGTGGAAACCATTTAACAGAAATAGACACAAAAGCAATATTAACATGCTGTAGCAATCCATCTGAATCCACTTGAGACGCTGACATCTGCCATGATTTCCATGTGCGCTCTGTGATAAAACAAGCTTTCATATTTATCACAAATCAAACCTGGTGTGTTCAGTGCAATATTCTCTCTGACTAAATAGTGCGAATCTCTTTCTGATGTCAAATATTTTCACCACAATTGTTGATTAATAAATGACATTTTTGGCAGTAATAATTTTAATGCTTGTGTTGGAAAATAAAGTGTAAGGCCTGTAGAACAGGGAGACATTATTTACCCAGCAGCTTTCCCCAGAGCGTGCCGGCCCAGTCATAAGTCTGATGGCTTCTGTTTGTTTTCTAGTCAGGTGGAAAATCCATCATTGTGGCCTGTTGCTACAGTCATCTACCCACATATAACAACAAATTACTGAATAATTTTAGATTTTATACTTATATATGTAGTATTTTTGACTTGTAGTGCATGTAGTTAGATCTGGAGGAGGAACATTTGTGAAAATGTGTTGACTTTGAAAGGCCTATAAATACTATTGGAAAATTAAAGGTAAATTAAGTATTAAATAAAATACTTTCTGTGTGCTGTGAAATCACAGAGGAAATAACAATCAACTTACAACTCAAGCCTGTATGTGTGTGAATACAAAAGGACAGCATTTGGGGGTTAGGAGTCTGAGGAGCTGGTCGGGGCCTTGCATGGCAACCCATCGCCGTTGGTCTGAGAGTGTGTGTATGAATGGGTGAATGAGAATCATCAATTTGTATAAAGGCGCTATATAAATGCCAACCATTTACCATTTCCACTCTAAAACACACTAACACACACTAACACACATCTAACACGCACGCTAACTCACAGACACATGCTAGAACCCACACGAACACACACACTGAACACTGCAGTTCTGCTTTAAACACACACAACTAGAGTGCAGAGCTGATAACAGAGTGATCCTGACAGAAATAGAGGTTTTGTTGTTAATGTGAATCCCCAGATTATTTGTACGGAATAATCTGGAAGCTGCTTGCTCATATGCGTTCAGTTCCAGGAGAAATCGTTTAATGACAGTGTTGTACCTGTACAGCACTGTGCAAAAGTCTTTATAACACTCTGTACAGATAAGACTCTTTCAAAAATAATTCAGCGGAAGTGCTCTGGAAGGTAGACGGTTTATTAGAAGTGACGTTTTGTGTTTCCTGGTGATGCTGTGAAAGCTGCTGATGTAATGATATTCCCAAACAGGTCCCTCAGCATTCCACACTTTCCCAGTCGAGTCGTTGCAGCGGATTTCGGAAATTCATAATCTGGCGAGCCTGCGTATTTTTATGCGGAAGATGGAAACTCCTCCATGTTCACGCGTGCGGTGCAGATACACGCCGCGTGCAGCACAGCTGGGGAATCAGCGCTGTGTGGCATGTTAGGGCGTATAGGACAGAGCAGTGCTGGGGAAACTTCTCTGAAAGCACAATTACTTCACACTGAACATAGCTGACCTACAGCAAGTCACCCTAAAGAGAAATGCAGTTTTCCAAATAACAAAATTACAAAAATATAGTTGAGAATACTTTGTAAAAAAAAAAACATTAGGCTATCAAAAATCTCCAGACATGACCCGCATGTGCGACCATCTCAGCTCATGAATTGGGGGGACATGTCCCCGAATATTGGAAACCGTTAAACTTGTTCCACTGTCCCCAAGTCATTGGTGGGTTGAGGGCAGATCAACCAATCACAGCGTTGGTTATCCATACAGGGTTCCCTGCCCGGAACTCCGGTTGGTCGGTGGGTGTGGTCCGTTGGCTGAGTGTCGGTAACTGTGCGCAGCGCAGCCTAAGGTTACTTCTAGGTGAGCTGGTTTACATAAAATAAAATTATACCACTATTTTTAACTCAGGCCAAGTTGATAAGGCAGTCCCCTTCCTGAAAATGTGAAGAGAGGCAGGTGCTTAGGGTGCTAACAGATTAACTGTTAGAGTAGCGATCGGAACAGTGGAAGGTTTTATACTTCTGCGTTATCTGCATAGTTTGCGTGATTCTTGTTGTGCGGCACTCGCGATGAGGGAAATACTTTATACTTATAGTGGCGTCTCGTGAGCTCAAAATTGGTGGGGCGCAAAACTTTCCTTTAAACCAATCATTGATCTCATACTGTTTTCTTACATTTTCCTTGATTAACAAATGTGTCGATGACTAATCAATCAGGAATTAACACGCGATTAATACAATTTACAATCATTTTAATCACTATGCAGTGGCGGAGACTTCCCTGATGTTCCTTGAGTAGACTATCCATACAACGATTAATTCACAAAATACTCCGCCGTCAGATACAGCCAGCTCTCCTCCATTAGGTATTATTTAGTAGCCTATGCCTTATCCATTTCATTATATTTGCATTACGAAATCGTGCCCATTTTATCAACATTATTTGCGGACACATGTAGACTTCTTTCTCCGCAGTCCGCAATCAATAAACTGGGGTGGAAATGATCTGCAATGCGTAGATTATAAACGCATCGCTGGTCATTCTGAAAGCTAACGCGGTAGAGTGATGTGGACTTTTTTGTTGGCTAGGCTACTTAGTGGTTCATTGCTTAGCCCCATCGTTGAAACGTTTGTTAATCAAGATAATTGAATGAAAACGGGATGAAGTCAATGATTAGTTTAAAGGAAAGTTTTGCGTCCCACCAATCCTGAGCTCACGAGACGCTTATACTATAGTTACATTAGGTCATTCGATTTCGTTACTGACCTTGATATAGACAAAACGATTAGCTTTTAACCGTACTTGTCCAGTTATCCAGAATAATGCAAGACAGAGCTGCACTAGAATATAATGCATAAATGCCAACAGTTAATGATATTCCCAAACAGGTCCCTCAGCATTCCTCACTTTCCCGGTCGAGTCATTGCAGCGGATTTCGGAATTTCAGAATCTGGCGAGCCTGCATATTTTTATGCGGAAGATATAAAAAGGTCCTCAATAAACGTACTATACATTTTACACTACATTTGAGTCATTTCGCAGAATAGTTCAAAAACTAATCAGATTGTGCAGGTCCTGGATTCGAATCCCGGTCGGCCGGGGCCTCTCTGTGCGGAGTTTGCATGTTCTCCCCGTGTCTGCGTGGGTTTCCTCCGGGTACTCCGGTTTCCTCCCACAGTCCAAAGACATGCAGGTTAGGCTGATTGGAGAGTCTAAATTGCCTGTGGGTATGAGTGTGTGAGTGAATGGTGAGTGTGCCCTGCGATGGACTGGCGACCCGTCCAGGGTGTATTCCTGCCTTTCGCCCAATGTATGCTGGGATAGGCTCCAGCCCCCCTGCGACCCTGTTCAGGATAAGTGGGTTAAGTCAATGGATAGATGGAGTTAAAAAACGGAATCAAATCAATATTATTTGTGACCACCCTTCGGCGTAAAAACTGCATCACTTCTCTAAGATGGCCAACACTGTCCTGCAGTTCCATAAGACAATCAGCAGGGAGGTTGTACCAAGCATGTTGGAGAACTTGCCACAGTTCTTCTGCAGACGTTGGTTGGCTCCTTGCTTCTGATCTCAGACAGCTTTGATCAAGTTTTTATGTAAAAAGTAGTCAATTGCTTGCAGTAATATGTTACTTTTTAAAATTAAATACAAAAATGTCTCTGTAAAGTTAAATCTTTTGGAAAATGAATATTTGGAAACCTCAAATGTGTTCTTTTATACTAACCCACACACAAAAAATAAATATATATAAAACAAAGTCTAGGGTGCCTAAGAGTTCTGCACAGTACTGTATATATAATGATGTCTAGGGTATCTAAGACTTCTGCACAGTACTGTTTATATAATAAAGTCTAGGGTATCTAAGACTTCTGCTCAGTACTGTATATATAATAAAGTCTAGGGTGCCTAAGACTTCTGCACAATACTGTACCTTTACAGGTAACTTTACAGGTGAGTTCAGGTATGCTCCATCTCACCTGTATCTGCCCCATCTTACCTGTATCTGCTCCATCTCACCTGTATCTGCCCCATCTCACCTGTATCTGCTCCATCTCACCTGTATCTGCCCCATCTCACCTGTATCTGCTCCATCTCACCTGTATCTGCTCCATCTCACCTGTATCTGCCCCATCTTACCTGTATCTGCTCCATCTCACCTGTATCTGCCCCATCAGTGGAAATAGGGCCCTGGGAACATGTACATTCAAACAATGATTCTTCAGTTAATACTTCATTAAATGTGTGTGTGAGAGCGAGGAGGGGGGAGGGCATGAGGGAGGGTGAGGGAGAGGGAGAGAGAGAGAGGGAGAGAGAGGAGGGCGTGAGGAAGGGTGGGAGAGAGAGAGGGAGAGAGAGAGAGGGAGAGAGAGGAGGGCGTGAGGGAGGGTGGGAGAGAGAGGGAGAGAGAGGAGGGCGTGAGGGAGGGTGGGAGAGAGAGGGAGAGAGAGAGAGGGAGAGAGAGGAGGGCGTGAGGGAGGGTGGGAGAGAGAGGGAGAGAGAGGAGGGCGTGAGGGAGGGTGGGAGAGAGAGGGAGAGAGAGGGAGAGAGAGGAGGGCGTGAGGGAGGGTGGGAGAGAGAGGGAGAGAGAGAGAGAGGGAGAGAGGAGGGCGTGAGGGAGGGTGGGAGAGAGAGGAGGGCGTGAGGGAGGGTGGGAGAGAGAGGGAGAGAGAGAGGGAGAGGTAGGGAGAGCGGGAGAGAGAGGGAGAGAGGAGGGTGTGAGGGAGAGAGAGAGAGAGGGAGAGAGAAGGAGAGAGAGGAGGGTGTGAGGGAGGTTGAAAAGCTGCATTTTTGCACAAATGCCCCAGAGACTGCTGATAGTTTTTGTAAATCAAACGGCCTTAGCTGGCTTGCTCATTCTGTGCTCTGCTGACAACTCCAAAGTCCTGCTTGGATTTCTGAACCAGTGTGTTAAAAGCAGTGTATAATGTTGTACTTCTAATGTGTTTAACATGTGCAATGAGGCTATATTATAGCCATTATTTTTATAGCCATTTTATGGCTGTGCTGTGAGGGGTCTAACTTGAGGGAAATAGCTTCAGCTGATGTTTAGAGTTAGGATGTGGCCTGGTTAGGAGTGAGGGTGTGGCCTGGTTTAAGAGTGAGGGTGTGGCCTGGTTAGGAGTGTGGGTGTGGCCTGGTTTAAGAGTGTGGATGTGGCCTGGTTAGGAGTGAGGGTGTGGCCTGGTTTAAGAGTGAGGGTGTGGCCTGGTTTAAGAGTGAGGGTGTGGCCTGGTTTAAGAGTGTGGGTGTGGCCTGGTTTAAGAGTGTGGGTGTGGCCTGGTTTAAGAGTGTGGGTGTGGCCTGGTTTAAGAGTGTGGGTGTGGCCTGGTTTAAGAGTGTGGGTGTGGCCTGGTTTAAGAGTGTGGGTGTGGCCTGGTTTAGGAGTGTGGGTGTGGCCTGGTTTAAGAGTGTGGGTGTGGCCTGGTTTAAGAGTGAGGGTGTGGCCTGGTTTAAGAGTGTGGGTGTGGCCTGGTTTAAGAGTGAGGGTGTGGCCTGGTTTAAGAGTGTGGGTGTGGCCTGGTTTAAGAGTGAGGGTGTGGCCTGGTTTAAGAGTGTGGGTGTGGCCTGGTTTAAGAGTGTGGGTGTGGCCTGGTTTAAGAGTGAGGGTGTGGTCTGGTTTAAGAGTGTGGGTGTGGCCTGGTTTAAGAGTGTGGGTGTGGCCTGGTTTAAGAGTGTGGGTGTGGCCTGGTTTAAGAGTGAGGGTGTGGTCTGGTTTAAGAGTGTGGGTGTGGCCTGGTTTAAGAGTGTGGGTGTGGCCTGGTTTAAGAGTGTGGGTGTGGCCTGGTTTAAGAGTGTGGGTGTGGCCTGGTTTAAGAGTGTGGGTGTGGCCTGGTTTAAGAGTGAGAGTGTGGTCTGGTTTAAGAGTGTGGGTGTGGCCTGGTTTAAGAGTGTGGGTGTGGCCTGGTTTAAGAGTGTGGGTGTGGCCTGGTTTAAGAGTGTGGGTGTGGCCTGGTTTAAGAGTGTGGGTGTGGCCTGGTTTAAGAGTGAGGGTGTGGTCTGGTGTAAGAGTGTGGGTGTGGCCTGGTTTAAGAGTGAGGGTGTGGTCTGGTTTAAGAGTGTGGGTGTGGCCTGGTTTAAGAGTGTGGGTGTGGTCTGGTTTAAGAGTGTGGGTGTGGCCTGGTTTAAGAGTGTGGGTGTGGCCTGGTTTAAGAGTGTGGGTGTGGCCTGGTTTAAGAGTGTGGGTGTGGCCTGGTTTAAGAGTGTGGGTGTGGCCTGGTTTAAGAGTGAGGGTGTGGCCTGGTTTAAGAGTGTGGGTGTGGTCTGGTTTAAGAGTGTGGGTGTGGCCTGGTTTAAGAGTGTGGGTGTGGCCTGGTTTAAGAGTGAGGGTGTGGCCTGGTTTAAGAGTGTGGGTGTGGCCTGGTTTAAGAGTGTGGGTGTGGCCTTGTTTTGAGTGTGGGTGTGGCCTGGTTTAAGAGTGTGGGTGTGGCCTGGTTTTGAGTGTGGGTGTGGCCTGGTTTTGAGCATATAAATCGACTCATTACACACATTACATTACAGTCATTTGGGCAGTTGCTCTTATTCATTAGTGATGTACAATAAAGTGCAAATCATAATCAGGGACAAGTGCGCTGAAAACCCAAGAGGGAAGTATGGTTTTAAGTGCCAGAGTGAATGCATAGGTAATACTTGTAGAATTCTTCTCTGAAATCATGCAAAAAAGGATTTAAAAATATATATATTTTGTAATATTTTGGACAGGCAAGCTCTGCCTTTTCAGCCCGACCAAAGCTGTGATACATTTTTGCAGTTGATTTCTTTGTCAGGATACTGCATTTTATCTTTTGAAGAAAAATGAAAATATGGTTTTGACATCAATACATTGGCCAGGCAGTCACATGGGAATTACACAAACATGTGTTTGACAGAACATCAGAACATGGGCCAGGCTGTTATTACACGTGTGTGTTTGACAGGTACATCAGAACATGGGCCAGGCTGTTATTACAGGTGTGTGTTTGACAGGTACATCAGAACGTGTCCTGGCCTGTGGACACAGCTGACTTTATGATACACAACAGGTTTCATTTTATAGATCTGATTTATGCACAATAAAGATAAAATTATCTTTTTACAGACAGTACCTTAAAAACACAGGTACACTGAAGACTGTTCAACTACATGGTAGTCATGTGTGTTCTTGACTGTGTGAATATATTAGAATTGCACCTCAAAGCATTTCATGTGTATTTTTAAACCACACTGTTGTAACTACACTCTAAGCATGTAGTAGGTCAGTTAATGTACCTTTATTTTTAGGTTTAACTCACTTATTCTTTTAATAATTATTATTTGTATGTTACTATAAACACAACTTAATAAAAGTAATATGTTAATTGCAGTAATATCCATGCATGGGTGTCATTGTTAAAGCAACTCTTCAATAATCTGCGGTCACAAGGTTATTGTTCCTCTGTGTGCTGGGCATGGTCTCGCTGCCTCAGAGACCATAAAGTTCAGCTGCAGAAAACAGGTCTGTGTGTATCTGTGTGCGCATGTGTGTGTCTGTGTGTGCGCATGTGTGTGTGCACGTGTGTGTGCAGTAAGGTCAGCAGAAGTGTGTTTGTAGTGAAGCTTTAGATGTGGTGGATTTGAGCTGTCAGTGAGCGTTTAAAGAAGCTGTTTCACCTGAATGAACTGTCTATCCATCCTGGGTTTTTTAGATGCAGTTCTCCATGATACAAACAACCTCTGTCTCTATCCACAATCCTGTGGTGCTCAGTGTGCAGAAATCTCTACAGAAACATCTCTTTTCAAATACAATGCCAGCAGTTACTCATAAACATTGGTAAATTGGTAAATGGTTGGCATTTATATAGCGCCTTTATCCAAAGCGCTGTACAATTGATGCTTCTCATTCACCCATTCATACACACACTCACACACCGACGGCGATTGGCTGCCATGCAAGGCGTCGACCAGCTCATCAGGAGCATTTGGGGGTTAGGTGTCTTGCTCAGGGACACTTCGACACAGCCCGGGTGGGGGATCGAACCGGCAACCCTCCGACTGCCAGACAACTGCTCTTACTGCCTCTTACTCCACAAAATTTTATTTTCACATGGTGTCATCGCAGTTTTATTATAGGATCTTCTTAGCAACTTACTTTAAACCACCTAGCTTCATGTGAGATATTCACAGGTGTTTTATTCTAAGACATAAATTACACCCGCTAATATCTCAGCTATGAATTTTGAAGCTGATATGTGCTTTAATGAAGAAAGTTTTGTAAGATATTACTATATTGAAATTCAAGTTCCATACGAGTCTGCCTGCATGGGACATTTCTCAGATGCACACAGTTGGTATTCTTCGGGTAGAAGTCAATTAAACTGTCCACACATTGAGTTCAAAGATGTTTGTGAGTAACCCTGGCATTACATTTGGAATGAGACCTTGCTATTGAATTTTTCTCATGTACATTTTTGGTGCATTTTGTTCCACAATAGGGCCAGTAGAGGTGCGTTGTATCAAGGTGAACTGCATCTATAGAACTCATCCAGTCTATGGATGGAGAGACGGTACTCTAGGAAAGCGGCCTGCTCGTTGGTGGCAGCATGTTGCTGGGGAGGCTCTAGATGACGATGGATTTCAGGCGCCTGAAGCACATGATGACGTCCATGGGGATGGGGGGGCTGAGCTGGTTCCCATCCAGCCGTAAGTAGCTCAGCCTGGGCAAGTCCTCCTCGTTCAGCACGGGTGACATCACTGGGAAGGGGCAGAGCTCCGTGCCGTTGATGCCTGTTGGGAGAGCGTACTGTTCTGAGACTGCATTGTGGGTAGTGTTCTCAGACTGCATTGTGGGTAGTGTTCTGACGGCATAGTGGGTAGTGTTCTTAGACTGCATTATGGGTAGTGTTCTCAGACTGCATTGTGGGTAGTGTTCTCAGACTGCATTGTGGGTAGTGTTCTCAGATGGCATTGTGGGTAGTGTTCTCAGGCTGCATTGTGGATAGTGTTCTCAGACTGCATTGTGGGTAGTGTTCTGAGACTGCATTGTGGGTAGTGTTCTCAGACTGCATTGTGGGTAGTGTTCTAACAGCATAGTGGGTAGTGTTCTCAGACTGCATTGTGGGTAGTGTTCTCAGATGGCATTGTGGGTAGTGTTCTCAGACTGCATTGTGGGTAGTGTTCTCAGATGGCATTGTGGGTAGTGTTCTCAGACTGCATTGTGGGTAGTGTTCTCAGATGGCATTGTGGGTAGTGTTCTCAGACTGCATTGTGGGTAGTGTTCTCAGACTGCATTGTGGGTAGTGTTCTCAGACTGCATTGTGGGTAGTGTTCTCAGACTGCATTGTGGGTAGTGTTCTCAGATGGCATTGTGGGTAGTGTTCTCAGACTGCATTGTGGGTAGTGTTCTCAGACTGCATTGTGGGTAGTGTTCTCAGACTGCATTGTGGGTAGTGTTCTCAGATGGCATTGTGGGTAGTGTTCTCAGACTGCATTGTGGGTGACCAAGAGTTGCCTGGCAGCTGCATGCGCATGTCTCAATATTAATCCCATCCAAATATTACATACACACAATACCCATTAAAACTGCCTCAAGGCACAAGTACTGTATGTAAAGCATCTTTCCTACCAGTATGTAACTGGGCCTGTTTTTCAGAGTTTATTTTTGCAACCCTTGGTCCTAGAGTCTCTCTGATTTGGGATATGTGGGGGTGTGACAAATAAGATTATATATTATGATTATGATTCTGACGGTATGTTATGATAATCCATGTGAGTGTGTACCTGCATCTGTATGTGTGAGAGTGTGTGCATTTGTGAACTAATTTTGTATTCTTAAAAGTCTCACATACTTACGCTCAATGTTGTTGTTGTTGAGGTACAGGTGCTCCAGTCGGTGGTTGAAGTTCGGCACGTTGTTCAGTTTATTATGGGACAGGTGCAGGTCCAGAAGGCTGGACACATTGAACACCTTCTTGGGGATCCCCTTGTCAGTCAGCTGGTTATAATTCAGCCTGACGAAGGCTAGGTTGGGGAAGTTTTGGAAGTAATCCTTTGGAATGTCCTCGATGTTGTTCCGGTCCAGGAAGAGCTGGTAAATGTTCTGAGGAACGTTGCCTGGCATCTTCTTCAGGGTGTTGTGGGCCAGGTTCAGCTGGACCAGGTTCTTCAGGTCCTTGAAGACGTTCTTGCTCACAGCACCGTCGCCGATCCTGTTGTGGTGCAGGTCCAGCAAGGCCAGGTGGTCCATCTTGGAGAAGGAGTTGGCAGGGATCTTGGAGATCTGGTTCCGGCTGAGACGCAGCTGCTCCAGGCTGCTGGGCAGGTCGCCGGGGACCTCCTTCAGGCTGTTCCTCCCCAGGTAGAGGAAGAGGAGGTGGGGAATCTTCTCGAACACCTGCCGGTCCACCTTGCGGATGCGGTTGTTGTCCAGGTTGACCCAGCGGAGCTCGGTGGCATTCTGGAAGGGCTCGGCCGTCACCTCGTCGATGTAGTTGTTCTGGATGTAGAGGTAGTGGATGCGGGATGGGATGGCGGGGACCTGCCGGAGGTTGCGGTTCTCGCAGTAGAGGGCTTCGGGGAAGGAGGGCGGACAGAAGCACTCCCGCGGACAGTCTGGGAAAATGGACGGCGGTCCCAGGATGGGAGGAGGGAAGTCTGTGGGCTCCTTGGGTTCCGGCTGGGGGGCGGTGGGCCTCCTGGCGCTGGGCATGCGGCCTGGTTTCGGCCTCCTCTGGCCACAGACTGCCCCCAGCACCAGGAGCACCAGCACAGGAGAATATCCAACACCAATAGCCTTCATGATGCTGAGAGAGAGACAAACAATGAAATGATGTTTGAAGTTCTCAATAGAGGCCCTTTGGAAGAGACTATCCTTTAAATATACCCATATGTCCCCATATTTTTCAAATGTAACCGAAATTATAGTATCAATGGCCCAGTGATGAACATGCTCAACACAGTGTTCAGGGATTCATGTTCAGGGTTAGGGATACAAGTGGAGAGTTGGGCCATTTTTATATTTGGTCAGCAAATATGACACTTTGCACACAAATACAATCCTTTATTGAGCATGTATCTCTATGCCTGCCAGATGAAGCATCAGTGTTGTAGAGATGTATGCCTCTAAAACCCCTCTGTGATCTACTGAGGGCCTCATTCTCCTTAATTTAGTCCAGAAGTAAAAACAAAGCAACAATATTGATGTGAGGTTCAAGTATAGCATTTCTTCCAATGTCACTTAGAATGACTTCGTATTCCCCCTCTCTTGTCTGCATGTCATTTCCCCTCCCTCCCAATTTCCTCAGTTACATAACAAGGTAGCTCAGTGTAGTATTGTACAGTGCTGTGTGCATTGGCTTGCTGTAGCTCAGTGTAGTATTGTACAGTGCTGTGTGCATTGGCTTGCTGTAGCTCAGTGTAGTATTGTACAGTGCTGTGTGCATTGGCTTGCTGTAGTTCAGTGTAGTATTGTACAGTGCTGTGTGCATTGGCTTGCTGTAGCTCAGTGTAGTATTGTACAGTGCTGTGTGCATTGGCTTGCTGTAGCTCAGTGTAGTATTGTACAGTGCTGTGTGCATTGGCTTGCTGTAGCTCAGTGTAGTATTGTACAGTGCTGTGTGCATTGGCTTGCTGTAGCTCAGTGTAGTATTGTACAGTGCTGTGTGCATTGGCTTGCTGTAGCTCAGTGTAGTATTGTACAGTGCTGTGTGCATTGGCTTGCTGTAGCTCAGTGTAGTATTGTACAGTGCTGTGTTGAGTGACCTGGCTCTGTAACGCACTATTTCACGCCTAGCAGTGAAATAGGAAACTGACATGCAGTGCTGGGGCTGCAGTGATCGCAGGGCCCTGCTCTGACTCAGCAGCTCCCTGGATAAAGCCGTCATTGTAGCAGCAGCTCCGCTCAGCCCAGCCAAGACGAGCGGAAAAACAGCCAATGGAAGGAACGAAGAAAGGAAAACATTTTGGTTGCGGTCAAACCGACACAGATGCCCTTCCCACCGCATCATCCTTTACCTGCAGAATTTGGGGCATGGAGGGTACAGGGAATAGGGAGAGTGTTTTGGGAATGAGGGTTGAGTTTGGGGATTTATGGTAGAGTTTTGGGAATGAGGACATAGATTTGGAAATAGAGAGAGTTTTCAGGATGAGGGTACTGTTTTGGGAATAGGGCTAGAATTCTGGGAATTGGGCTAGGGTTTTGGGAATGTGGGTAGAGTTTTAGGAATTAGGGTTGAGTTTGGGAAATAATGGTAGAGATTTGGGAATGAGGACAGAGATGTGGGAATAGGGATCATATTTTGGGAATGAAGACATGGGGAATGGTTTGGGGAATGGGGAGAGAGTTTTGGGAATGGGGAGAGAGATTTGGGAATGAGGGTTGAGTTTGGGCAATTTGTTTAGAGTTTTTAGAATGAGGAAAGATGGGCAATTGGGGAATCAACACAGTTTTGGGAATAGGGTTAGGTTTTTGCAAATGGGAGAGATTTTGGGAATAGGCATGGATTCTGCCATCGGTACAGACTGAGAATGAAAGAATTTCAGGTAATGTGACCAGAAGCTTTTTGATCTATCTGCAGAGCCAAACTTGGATGTTAATAATCAGTAGATTATCAATAATCAATAATCAATAACAAATGTAACTGCAGCCTGTTAAACTGGCAGTCCTCTCATTCCCAAAGAGGAAAGAGCAGGGTGGTGCAGTGGGAAGAGCTGAGAGAGTTTGAGATTGTTCTGGGTTTACAGGACTGTCGCTGCTTTTGAGATTGTTCTGGGTTTACAGGACTGTCACTGCTTTTGAGATTGTTCTGGGTTTACAGGACTGTCACTGCTTTTGAGATTGTTCTGGGTTTACAGGACTGTCACTGCTTTTGAGATTGTTCTGGGTTTACAGGACTGTCGCTGCTTTTGAGATTGTTCTGGGTTTACAGGACTGTCACTGCTTTTGAGATTGTTCTGGGTTTACAGGACTGTCACTGCTTTTGAGATTGTTCTGGGTTTACAGGACTGTCACTGCTTTTGAGATTGTTCTGGGTTTACAGGACTGTCGCTGCTTTTGAGATTGTTCTGGGTTTACAGGACTGTCACTGCTTTTGAGATTGTTCTGGGTTTACAGGACTGTCGCTGCTTTTGAGATTGTTCTGGGTTTACAGGACTGTCGCTGCTTTTGAGATTGTTCTGGGTTTACAGGACTGTCACTTAGAGGATGTGGGAATATCGAATACAGGCGCTGCTTATCTGTCTCGTAATCACACATCTGTTCCCCGGCACAGAGAGGAGGTTCTAATGTTGATGCTTCAACAGCAGATTGTCCTGATGGCTCTGCTGGTGTGACCTTATTCAGAGACCACATGCTCACATTCTGCAGTTATTACATCTCATTCGAATGCACGGAGCCAAAAGCTGCTTGGCTCTGACGTGATGCACCAGGACTCAGTTTTCTAAATATTTTGATAATCTACTTTCTCATATCCTTTGGCTACAAACTGAATTGATGATAAAGAGATCAGTGTCCATGTCCAATGCCAAAATTGATTACATTTTCAATTCGCTAAAACACTCTTGCGTTGCCTCCAGCTGATTAAAATAGTGTACTGTTAAATAAAGATATGGAGTTCATGAGTTGACTAAAAGGTGCGCATTTGATTTTGCCGCTCTGTTATTCCTCATAAACAGAAATCCCAGATTCCGGGGGGGTGCGCCCGCACACAGGCTTGTGTTAATGAGCGTTGCCGTGGGAACAGGAGGCGCTCGTTACGAGGCCTGCCGGGCTGAACAGAGCCTGGATTGTGGTCAGCTGGAGAGAGATGATCTACAGATGTTTGGGCCTGCTGGCAGAGAAACGCCGGAGTCTCCATGGTGACGGGAAGGTCAGCGTTCCGTGATTAAGAACCGGATGATCTGGGAAAGTGGGCATTCTTTAAATCCAAGCAGTGCATCCACAGTGTATTAGATAGTGCACATAGAGCGCATGTAGGCCAGCTTACACACGGTGTGTTAGACATTCCAACAAGCAGAGGAGCAGATCTCCAGTCCTGAAGGCTGCCTCTGTTTTTTGTTTTGTTTTGCTTAGTTCTTACTTCTCTAAACAGCTGTGTAAACCAACACTGGTCACTCCTGCACTGCATCATAGAACAGAGGATGTCCCACTATTATGTTTTTTAAAAGCATGTCAGGTTAAATAAATGAACATAAATGAATAATTAATGAACAGAATGTTCATTGCGTAGCTGTTCAAATGACATAGTGGTGTGGCAATAAATACAGTGCACTGCATTCTCTCTGGATAAAGACTGATGACAAATAATTTGTATCCTTTGCTGTGTAGTTTTAATGTTAGTTGCCGTAGCACTACGTCATTTTAACTTCCTGCCAATTCATCAGTGAGCCATTGGCAGTATGGATGCCAGTCGTGTTGTATCTTGGCGTGTCAGCCCTCTGGTGCTGAAAAGGTGTTTCTCATGCTGTGTGACTTTGGAGCATCACCTCTTATTTGTGCATGTTTTGGCTCAGAGACAGTAACAGTTGGCTATGGTTGAAACCCCTCTTAAAAATCTAATGTTATTTAAATAATATAATAATTACAATTTGTTGGAATCCATTCATTGTGGTAGTAATTCAGGTAATCAATATAAAACTGATGCCATCCCGCTCAACCACTGAATAAGAGTGTTATATAAAACCAGTGATCACAGTAATCCAAAAGAAATGACTCACACATTACAATCTGGCAAAAAAAAATCACTTATGTCTATTTATTCACTTACAGCAATAACAGAACAGAACAGAATAACAGAACAGAATCCACAAATGTTTTGGCGAAATGCCTTCTTCAGTGTGTGGGACGTTTTGCCTTCTTCGTTTTTAAGGAGCCATTTTGTGGATATGTTTCTCCCCTAATGCCATAAGTGAATAAATAGTTGTTACATTTTATCGCCTGATTGTTGTGTGCAAACCATTTATTTCAGATTCATATAATCCATAGAGGCATGAACAACATATCAATAGCATCTTGAGACCACACCACTGAATCCCTGGCATGTAGTGTATGACTAGCTACCCTGCTTAGTTAATATTATATAATTCAGAAAACATAAATAAGCATCTGCAAAGCATTTG
>NC_083773.1:495531-498031 GCF_963514075.1 Conger conger | reverse complement strand
CATTTTTTTTGTTTGCAGCCTTGTTATCATCTATACAAAAGTGATCATACTTGCATTGAAATGTGCATGTATATAGGGTAAATATAGATGTAGTTGTCACTGAAGAGATTTTTCCACTATTACTGCTGTATATGTACTGTTGAAACACCTGGCTGTCATTTCAGTGAACAACCTACCCAGGTGTTTGTTGTTTGTGCCTCGTTACCACATATACAAAAGGGGCCACCTTTGGATTGGCATTTGCATTCTTTAGCCTTGGTGGGGGAAATGGATGCAGCCAGAAGCAAAGGAAGAAGACGTCGCGGAAGAGCAAGAACAGTTGTGTCTGATGAAATCAGAGCCACAGTCATTGATCATGTGATAAATCATGGTCTGTCCCTGAGGGAAGCAGGTTGAGGGTTCAACCAAACTTGCCTAGATCCACAGTCGCGCTTCAATAGTGAGGATTTTCAGGCAAACCAACAGGTACTATACAGTATTTACAGCATTCTGACTGAAGGAGTTCAATTGATGTGTACATTACAGCAGTACTGTGATTTGAGAAGTCTCCAGAAAAAGCAGATGTATCAGTGCACAGTTGTCTTTGACTCACTACAGGACCCAGCGGTTACCTCACACAGTCACACAGGGGGAAGGGGAAGAATGTTTACGCCTCAACAGGAGGATACAATAGTTGGGATGGTCATTGTCAACAACAGCATCAGGCTAAGAGAAATACGCAACAACATAATCGCAGACAAGAACATATTTCCAAACATTGACAGTGTAAGCACTACAACCATTTCAAGAGTGCCACAGAAACATCAGATCAGGATGAAACAGTTGTACACTGTCCCCTTTGACAGGAACTCTGAGGGTGTCAAGGAACTCAGGTACCAATATGAAGTTTATGAAGGTATATGTGAAGGTTTAGGACCACCACCCACATGAACAGATGTCACTTCTAGATGCAATGGCTGCTGGGTGTATGGACATAACAGTGGAACACATCCAGGGCTGGATAAGGCACACAAAAAGATGTTTTCCTTCCTTGTGTGTAGCAAGAGATAACATTCGGAGTGATGTTGATGAAAATCTATAGCCAAATGCAGAGGACAGGATGGATGGGCCAGGCCAACAGTAGACTTCTGATACTGATAGGCAGACAATATATGTGCGAATTACTGTATATAGTGGAAATATTGCTATTTGGTATGTATTTGTTATTGATTGTAATGTATTTTGAGTAATTGAATGTATTGTATTTTTCTTTTCTGAATTACAGTATATTGCACTGTGAGAACAAACGCCAAAATACTGTAAAACCCTCTGAAGAATACTGTTGCTTTTGTGATTTGTTTCTTTATCATATATTGTTTTACATTACACAGTAAAAATTGTTATTCTGGGTTTCCAATATAGTAAAACATTCATTCATTTACAATTTACTGTAAATTTACCACACTCAGTCATGACATCTATTATGAGAGGCAAACCAACAGATCAAAAGTTTCTTTAGCTGCTTGGCTTGAAATATTTGTGGATGCAAAGGAAAGGGAAACACAAAATATATGTATTTAGCAATGCTCCAAGTTGTTTGTGTTTTGCAGTTCATTGAACATTGAGTGACAAAGTAGTCTTATGGGAGAAAGCATATGCTATAGTTATGGCAGCATGAGTCACTTTTGGGTGAAATATTAAGTGTTTTGGTGGTTGAAGTGCATTTTGCACCAAAGGTTAACTAATGTGCTCAAGTGCGTGTTTCAAAAGCACACTGTGTGAAGAGTTTTGAAAAAGTGGACATGGTATTGAGACAAGTGTGAAAACGATTGTAAAAAACTGTAATACCTCAGGTAGAATTTATTACAGCATAGCTTTGGAATCAACTTTGTTTTAGCTGCGTTACAAGAAAATGAAAATGTTTTCCAGCTGAAATATACCTTGATGAAGTTGTTGACATGTGAAATTATGACAAAATAACCTGGTGCCTTTCCCAAAAGGTCCTAGAACTGCCTGCTCTGTGTAATTCACAATATACAGAGTGATTCAGCTGTTTAGACTCACTGCAGTTTCTGACAAGCAACCAACACAAACAGCATGTTTATAACATGGAGAGAGAGTGTTTATAACATGGAGAGAGAGTGTTTACACCATGGAGAGAGGGAAGAACTGAGTAATTCGCCCATTGGCGGAAAAGGTATCTGGCTCATTTTTCACTCTGGTAATTTCACGTTTATGGACGATATTTGTTTCATCGTACCGAATTAATGATAATAAATTGTATATTTATTTGGAAATAGTACTTGTGTGCTATGAAATTGTTAATCTGTTAAAAAGCAGGCTATTTTACACAGAATATGTAGCCATGTTATGTGCTGAACCATCCATAGCCCTTTTTTCATGATATGTATGATTGTGATTTGAATTGTGATATGAAATATTGTGGGGTGTCTGCTTCATGAGCTCAGTGAAGCTCTTTCCCTCTGTGCAGTGTTCCCTGGGAACAAAAATAATTTTCATT
>NC_083773.1:434200-495331 GCF_963514075.1 Conger conger | reverse complement strand
GTCATCTTTCGGAAGATTACTGACAGGTATACACACACATAGTCATCATCCTGTGCATATGATAGAGAACATACCTTATGGTCAATTTTTTACAGTATGTAGTGATAAACTGAGTCTAATTAAGGCTGGGAGTTTGTTACAGAAAATATTTAGAAAATCATTTTTGAAATCAACCAATCTGAAGTCAACCAATGACTGAAAAAATTTGCTCAACCATAGTGACAGTAACAAGTGTTTGAAGTTTAAAAAATAATAATAATCGTTGCTGCTAGTAAAAACTATGAGTAGGATGAATGCATTGATATTCTGCTAAAATATCACTTTTGTCCATCACGGAAAGACAGCTTTCTCATTTGCTGATTGTGTAATGAGCTGGAGCCTTCGTAAATAAGACGAGTTCTACATAAATCTGGTCCATTGATCAAAAAAAAAATCATTGTCATTTATCTTGAAAACAGAAAAAAAATCAAAGATTCATGTCCAAAGAGTGAAAAAAGAAATTTGTTAAATGAATAAAAAGTGATAAAACAATCTATTCATCTTGAAAAAAATGTGATTAATGAAAAACAGCAAAATACACAAGACTTTAGTCGGAAGTCAAAAAAAAAAAAAAGGGAAGTTAAAAAGCTAAATTGTGGTTTTATGACTTTTTTAAAACATACACAATGAAATAAATTGTGTTTGAAAGCATTATTAATAAAATAAAATAAAATGAAATAATGGTCAATAATTTTTGTATTCAACAACCACAATGAAATTAATGGATAAAAATTAGTTTGAAGACATTTTAAAAATGGTCAAAATACATAAGACTAGTCTTATGTCCATAGAGTGAAAAAATTCATTCATTAGACTTTGCAAAGAGCAAAATATGTAACACTATAGTCTTATGTGTAAAAAGTGAAAAATGAATAAAATAGTGATTTTATGACTCGGTCAAAAATGTATTTTTATTGGACAACCACTGTGAAATTAATGGATAAAAATATATTTTAATAATTTATATTAAATAATATATTTATAAAGACATTTCTAAACTGCTAAAATACTTAAGACTATAGTCTTATGTCCAAAAGCTGAAAAAATTCAATGCGCTTCTAATACCACCATTAATACATTTAGTACAATATATTTAATATCAATATATTTAATACAGAGAAAATCTATTTTTCAATAAGCAAAACAAACACATTTTAATCCATTAATTTTAAAGACTTTTTCTAAATGGTCAAAATACATAAGACTATATATAGTCTTATGTCCATAGAGTGAAAAAATAAAATGATATTGTAATGACTCAGGTGCATGATAAATGATTTTTATTCAACAAGCACAGTGAAATAATTGGATAAAAATGTGTTTGAGTAATGATGAGAAATCCATTAGACTTTGCAAAGAGCAAAATATGTAAGACTATAGTCTTATTAGTGAAAAATGAATAAAATAGTGATTTTATGACTCAGTTGGTCAAAAATGTATTTTTATTCAGCAACCACTGTGAAATTAATGGATAAAAATATATTTGAAGACATTTCTAAACTGAAAATTTAGAAATAAAATACTTAAGACTATAGTCTTATGTCTAAAAGCTGAACAAATTCAATGATCTTTTAATGACTCAGGTGAATGAGAAATGTTTTGTATGAAGAACTACAATGCAAGAAATTGATAAACATGTGTTTGAAGACATTAATGATAAAAAATCTATTCATCTTGAAAAACTGAAAAAAAAACCTGATAGTCTTATGTTCAAAGAATTAAAAAAATACAATTATATTTTAATGCCACCTGTACAAATAAACTGTTCTTATTCAGCGAGCACAATCAAATTAATGGATAAAAATGTGTTTGAAGACATTTCTAAATGGGTAAAATACTTTAGACTATAGTCTTATGTCCATATAGTGTAAAAATTAAATGATAATTTAATATTACCATTAATACATTTAATTAAATATATTTAATATTGATATGTTTAATACTGAGGGAAAAAAACATTTCAACAAGCAAAATAAAATTAATGGATTCAAATGTGTTTGAAGACATTTTAAAAATGGTCAAAATACATAAGACTAGTCTTATGTCCAAAGAGTGAAAAAATAAATAGATGTTGTAATGACTCTGGTGCATGGGAAATGATTTTTATTCAACAAGCACAGTGCAATAATTGGATAAAAATGTGTTCGAGTAATGATGAGAAATTCATTAGACTTTGCAAAGAGCCAAATATTTAAGACTATACTCTTATGTATAAAAATTGAAAAATTAATAAAATAGTGATTTTATGACTCAGTTGGTCAAAAATGTATTTTTATTCAGCAACCACTGTGAGATTAATGGATAAAAATATGTTTGAGGACATTTCTAAATGGGTAAAATATTTTAGACAATAGATGGATGTCGAAAGAGTGAAAAAATTTAATAATATTTTAATACCACCATTAATACATTCAATACAATATATTTAACATTAATATATTTAATACAGAGAAAATCTATCTTTCAATAAGCAAAACAAACACATTTTAATACATTAATTTTAAAGACATTTTCAAAATGGTCAAAATACATAGGACTATTGTCTTATGTCTAAAAAGTGAAAAATGAATAAAATAGTGATTTTATGACTCAGTTGGTCAAAAATGTATTTTTATTGGACAACCACTGTGAAATTAATGGATAAAAATATATTTGAAGACATTTCTAAAACGCTAAAATACTTAAGACTATAGTCTTATGTCCAAAAGCTGAAAAAATTCAATGATCTTTTAATGACTCAGGTGAATGAGAAATGTTTAGTATGAAGAACTACAATGCAAGAAATTGATAAACATGTGTTTGAAGACATTAATGATAAAAAATCTATTCATTTTGAAAAACTGAAAAAAAAAACCTGATAGTCTTATGTCCAAAGAATTAAAAAAATACAATTATATTTTAATGCCACCTGTACAAATAAATTGTTCTTATTCAGCGAGCACAATCAAATTAATGGATAAAAATGTGTTTGAGTAATGATGAGAAATTCATTAGACTTTGAAAAGAGCCAAATATTTAAGACTATACTCTTATGTATAAAAATTGAAAAATTAATAAAATAGTGATTTTATGACTCAGTTGGTCAAAAATGTATTTTTATTCAGCAACCACTGTGAGATTAATGGATAAAAATATGTTTGAGGACATTTCTAAATGGTTAAAATATTTTAGACAATAGATGGATGTCGAAAGAGTGAAAAAAATTAATAATATTTTAATACCACCATTAATACATTCAATACAATATATTTAACATTAATATATTTAATACAGAGAAAATCTATCTTTCAATAAGCAAAACAAACACATTTTAATACATTAATTTTAAAGACATTTTCAAAATGGTCAAAATACATAGGACTATTGTCTTATGTCTAAAAAGTGAAAAATGAATAAAATAGTGATTTTATGACTCAGTTGGTCAAAAATGTATTTTTATTGGACAACCACTGTGAAATTAATGGATAAAAATATATTTGAAGACATTTCTAAAACGCTAAAATACTTAAGACTATAGTCTTATGTCCAAAAGCTGAAAAAATTCAATGATCTTTTAATGACTCAGGTGAATGAGAAATGTTTAGTATGAAGAACTACAATGCAAGAAATTGATAAACATGTGTTTGAAGACATTAATGATAAAAAATCTATTCATCTTGAAAAACTGAAAAAAAAAACCTGATAGTCTTATGTCCAAAGAATTAAAAAAATACAATTATATTTTAATGCCACCTGTACAAATAAATTGTTCTTATTCAGCGAGCACAATCAAATTAATGGATAAAAATGTGTTTGAGTAATGATGAGAAATTCATTAGACTTTGAAAAGAGCCAAATATTTAAGACTATACTCTTATGTATAAAAATTGAAAAATTAATAAAATAGTGATTTTATGACTCAGTTGGTCAAAAATGTATTTTTATTCAGCAACCACTGTGAGATTAATGGATAAAAATATGTTTGAGGACATTTCTAAATGGTTAAAATATTTTAGACAATAGATGGATGTCGAAAGAATGAAAAAATTTAATAATATTTTAATACCACCATTAATACATTCAATACAATATATTTAACATTAATATATTTAATACAGAGAAAATCTATCTTTCAATAAGCAAAACAAACACATTTTAATACATAAATTTTAAAGACATTTTCAAAATGGTCAAAATACATAGGACTATTGTCTTATGTCTAAAAAGTGAAAAATGAATAAAATAGTGATTTTATGACTCAGTTGGTCAAAAATGTATTTTTATTGAACAACCACTGTGAAATTAATGGATAAAAATATATTTGAAGACATTTCTAAAACGCTAAAATACTTAAGACTATAGTCTTATGTCCAAAAGCTGAAAAAATTCAATGATCTTTTAATGACTCAGGTGAATGAGAAATGTTTAGTATGAAGAACTACAATGCAAGAAATTGATAAACATGTGTTTGAAGACATTAATGATAAAAAAATCTATTCATCTTGAAAAACTGAAAAAAAAACCTGATAGTCTTATGTCCAAAGAATTAAAAAAATACAATTATATTTTAATGCCACCTGTACAAATAAATTGTTCTTATTCAGCGAGCACAATCAAATTAATGGATAAAAATGTGTTTGAGTAATGATGAGAAATTCATTAGACTTTGCAAAGAGCCAAATATGTAAGACTATAGTCTTATTAGTGAAAAATGAATAAAATAGTGATTTTATGACTCAATTGGTCAAAAATGTATTTTTATTGGACAACCACTGTGAAATTAATGGATAAAAATATATTTGAAGACATTTCTAAAATGCTAAAATACTTAAGACTATAGTCTTATGTCCTAAAGCTGAAAAAATGCAATGATCTTTTAATGACTCAGGTGAATGAGAAATGTTTAGTATGAAGAACTACAATGCAAGAAATTGATAAACATGTGTTTGAAGACATTAATGATAAAAAATCTATTCATCTTGAAAAACTGAAAAAAAAACCTGACAGTCTTATGTCCAAAGAATTAAAAACATACAATGATATTTTAATGCCACCTGTACAAATAAATTGTTCTTATTCAGCAAGCACAATCAAATTAATGGATAAAAATGTTTTTGAAGACATTTCTAAATGGGTAAAATACTTCAAACTATAGACTTATGTCCAAATAGTGTAAAAATGAAATGATAATTTAATATTACCATTAATACATTTAATTAAATATATTTAATATTGATATGTTTAATACTGAGGAAAAAAACATTTCAACAAGCAAAATAAAATTAATGGATTCAAATGTGTTTGAAGACATTTTAAAAATGGTCAAAATACATAAGACTAGTCTTATGTCCAAAGAGTGAAAAAATAAATAGATGTTGTAATGACTCTGGTGCATGAGAAATGATTTTTATTCAACAAGCACAGTGCAATAATTGGATAAAAATGTGTTCGAGTAATGATGAGAAATTCATTAGACTTTGAAAAGAGCCAAATATTTAAGACTATACTCTTATGTATAAAAATTGAAAAATTAATAAAATAGTGATTTTATGACTCAGTTGGTCAAAAATGTATTTTTATTCAGCAACCACTGTGAGATTAATGGATAAAAATATGTTTGAGGACATTTCTAAATGGGTAAAATACTTTAGACAATAGATGGATGTCGAAAGAGTGAAAAAATTAAATAATATTTTAATACCACCATTAATACATTCAATACAATATATTTAACATTAATATATTTAATACAGAGAAAATATATCTTTCAATAAGCAAAACAAACACATTTTAATACATAAATTTTAAAGACATTTTCAAAATGGTCAAAATACATATGACTATTGTCTTATGTCTAAAAAGTGAAAAATGAATAAAATAGTGATTTTATGACTCAGTTGGTCAAAAATGTATTTTTATTGGACAACCACTGTGAAATTAATAGATAAAACTATATTTGAAGACATACATGATAAAAAAAATCTATTAATCTTGAAAATGAGCCAAGAACAAAAGACAAAAAAGTAAAAAAATGAGTACAATTATGTACAAACATATTTAATCTGAAAACAAGAACATCCATCCATTATCCTAACCCGCTTATCCTGAACAGGGTCACAGGGGGGCTGGAGCCTATCCCAGCATACATTGGGCGAAAGGCAGGAATACACCCTGGACAGGTCGCCAGTCCATCACAGGGCACACTCACCATTCACTCACACACTCATACCCACGGGCAATTTAGACTCTCCAATCAGCCTAACGTGCATGTCTTTGGACTGTGGGAGGAAACCGGAGTACCCGGAGGAAACCCACGCAAACACGGGGAGAACATGCAAACTCCACACAGAGAGGCCCCGGCCGACCGGGATTTGAACCCAGGACCTCCTTGCTGTGAGGCGGCAGTGCTACCCACTGCACCATCCGTGCTGCCCAGACAAGAACATTCGTAATACAATCATTTTTTTGTGTCGTCTGTAGATGGCTGCACTGCCTCTCTCACTGTGTCGTCTGTAGATGGCTGAACTGCCTCTCTCACAGTGTCGTCTGTAGATGGCTGCACTGCCTCTCTCTCATAGTGGTGTCTGTAGATGGCTGCACTGCCTCTCTCTCATAGTGGCGTCTGTAGATGGCTGCACTGCCTCTCTCTCATAGTGGCATCTGTAGATGGCTGCACTGCCTCTCTCTCTCTGTCGTCTGTAGATGGCTGCACTGCCTCTCTCTCATAGTGTCGTCTGTAGATGGCTGCACTGCCTCTCTCTCATAGTGGCATCTGTAGATGGCTGCACTGCCTCTCTCTCTGTCGTCTGTAGATGGCTGCACTGCCTCTCTCTCTCTGCTGTCTGTAGATGGCTGCACTGCCTCTCTCTCTCTGTCGTCTGTAGATGGCTGCACTGCCTCTCTCTCTGTCGTCTGTAGATGGCTGCACTGCCTCTGTCTCTGTCATCTGTAGATGGCTGCACTGCCTCTCTCTCTCTGTCGTCTGTAGATGGCTGCACTGCCTCTCTCTCTGTCGTCTGTAGATGGCTGCACTGCCTCTCTCTCTGTCGTCTGTAGATGGCTGTACTGCCTCTCTCTCTCTGTGTCGTACGTAGGGTGGAAATAGTGACTCCATGGTAACATGCCTGTCCTGTTTTTGGTAGTTTTAATTCTGTGGCCAGTCCGGCTCGCAGCTGAGACGCCTCACACCGGTCTGGTCTAAACACTGCCTCTTCTTTCCACTTCCTACGCCACTGGCACGTCAGGGCAGGAGGCGATGATGGATGATGAGGAGGACTGGTCTGTCTCAGCGAATACGCCCATCTGTTACAGCACTGTCTGCAGGCGTGCCTGAGTCCCTCTGTCCTCTCCATCTGCATTACAGCCCAGAGGCTTATGCACAGAATACAATACCAAACCCAATAACGTGTAATATAGCAATGTCTAAACCAAACAACATCTGACACCAGCTGCTTCAGCTTGGAGTACTGGGCCTGGTAGTCATATGGTCCAATACTGATAATCCATTAATGAAGAGGAGGCAATTAAATTGAACATTAAAATGCTTTATTAAACCCAAATGTAACGCATAAGCTTATGACAGAGGCAAGTCCTTGGAGTAAAGTGCATTATGTGGAGCAGTGCATTGTGACAGCACCAATCTCTGCACTGTGGCCCTCTGACTACTTTTAAACACAAACCGAGGGCCTGTTCAGGCACACAGGCTCGGGAAATGCAATTTAAGCTGTAAAACCGTTGCTATGGAACGGAGTGAAAACCACACTGGCTGGTCTGAGGCACTTGTTGGCGTTCCAGGCTCATTTATAAACAAGCCCTGGCAGGAGAACCATGTGTTGAGGCACAGGAGCAATATTCACTCCAGTGTGACAGCCACAGGAAAACTACCTTCACTGCATCCACACGGCTGCATTCTGATGCTGCCACTGCAAGTCATTCGAAATGTTACAAATCATTTGGCTAAATTCTTTTCAAGGAAAAATAAAAATATTAGCAATGGTCAATTTTCTTAAGTTTTTTGTTACATTATGTGATTCCCTGTTAAAAGAAATTTGCAATCAAAAGAAAAATGTAAATTAAAATAAAACCTTAACCATAAAATACTTTTTTTTAACAAACTTAATAAAATATTTAAACATACAACTATATCACATGGCAAGCTCAAGGACAGCTCAAATGGCAAGCTCAAGCAACATAAGGTAAGGTTTTAACATAAACATATTCAAATACACATAATTCAAATGAGCAAAATGAAGTATTACAGGTTTAAAAACAATGGCAATGTTAGTGTAAAGAGTAACAGTTGCTCCCTAACAATAAATGCATACGTGTGTCTGTGTATGCATGTCTTCAAATATGTGCATAAATCTGAAATAACTTAATAATAAAAAAGGGTGAGTATTTCAGAGCGAAAGGCCACTCTGTTCTGTGGCTCACACACCCATGTGATCCCCGGTGATGTCATGGCTGACGTTCCTGGTGTTCGGGAGCCGCAGAGTCAGCCTTGGTGAGTCATGACTCCGTCTGACAGCATGGATAAATCCTCCATTTAACCTCTCGGGCAGATGTTACTTTGTGTAGAGCTTCAAAGGCGTGTTGTTAAGGAATGCATTCCTTGTAACCATTTTACAGTCCTACGAAAGTTGTCTTTGTGTCGGCTGCAGTGTGTGTGTGTGTGTGTGTGTGTGTGTGTGAGCCTGTGGGTGTGAGTGTGTGTGTGTGTGAGTGTGTGTGTGTGTGTGTGTGTGTGTGCGTGTGTGTGTGTGGTCACACTAGATTATTTAGAAAAAGCTGAATTTGTGATGCTTAAATACAGTTGGGAAATACATATGGGAGCAAGCAGAATGGATACATAGCGCTCAGCAATAGTATCATGCTTCCTTAAAGAACTACCTAATTGTACCATTTGGCTAAAAAGTTAAATAATAATTCTAATAAAAGTAACACCAATAACAATAACAATAATGAGCAAATAAATAAAATAAGATAAAATAAACAAAAGTGATACAAAATATATAAATATATATTCCGATAAAAGGAAAACACATTTACAGTTGTGTTTGGGTATATATTATAGAAATATAGATATAATCATAGTTACTTTTGATATCTTCTGGTAACGTATTCCAAAACATGGACCTGTTCTTAGTGACTGTACTTGTTCTAGATTTGAAAAACCATGCAAGCATATGATATATAAATGTAAGTTTCTAAATTTAGCAGGCACAGGTTTTGAGGATGACAGTGATGATCTTTCGTTTGCCTTTTTATCTAACATTTTGAGACTCTGTTTGTACAGTGTTTCAGTCACTGCAGGTCCAGTGTGTAGGATATATCAGGCAGGATCATGGCATGCATATACAGCACATTCTGACAGCAGATATTGTTTCATTCGCCTCATCATAAGGCTGACATACCACTGCATACACATTACACAGCACCACTGTCACAGCATGGCAAAACAGATGATTTATTTTTACTGTTATTGCTACATTCTATGACAGTAACATCTCTCATAACATTTACTGATAAAAATATGACAGTTTTATGCCATTTGATATAACTTGCCATCATCTGTTATGCCACCTTGTGACAGCTAGTATGTCAAGTGTATGGCAGCTGAAAAGTATGACCTAAATATTTTAAATCAGACAGAGTATAGTTTTTTTTTTTCTCCTTTGATAATATCAGATTGATGTGGTTTCATATGTTGCCGGATAGAGAAACGCATCCCCATGATTTTGCTTACATTTAAAGTTGATCAGGCCACTGACACATCTGCCATAGAAGCTGTTAATTCACTGTACTGTCTGTGGTCTGTGCAGATTTGAATGTTTACCCCAGTGCAGACTAATGGAAGGTCATTAATATACTATTAGATTAGATGCTGAATAGCAATGGTCCCAGGATAGATCCCTGTGGAACCCCAGTTGAGTGCCCTGTGCCTTCTGTCGGCTAGGGGAGATTAAAACCATTACAAGGCTGTCTCAGAAAGGTGTTTATAAAACAATACACTATGGTCGCCTGTGTCAAATGCTTTTTTAAGATCCAAAGAACATGGCCCTGACATCATATATAGAGATGATGCAGAACCCGCAGGCACATAGACCAGTCTGGGGGCAGCTGGTGGGGGCCCATTTTGTTCCCATCGAGCCTGAGGATCCGCAGGTGGGAGTAATCCATGGGGCCGACGGTCCTGCAGAAGCTGCTCACGTTGAACTCTGGAAACAAGGACAGGGTTTACAGCCAGGAATGCTCTTTTGCACTTTTAACTGAGGTAGTGTGCTAAAAGTACAATGTATCAAGATAAAAACACGCTGATATTCAAGCCAACGGAAAAAGAGTAACACCCACTACAGAAAGCAGTGAATGCATTTAGTAAGCTATATTTATTAAATATTTATTCTATTCATTTTTTGTTATCTTTTTACATTTTTAGCTCAAATAAAATGTATCATGCTTAATGTCCTGTTAATGTTTAGATTTTTCTGCGAAACCCAAACTAAGAAAAGCCAACCCCCCGCACCGCCCCTGCTGCTGACAGTGCGAATAGTCAGGGGTGAAAGCACACCTTCTTTCCTAAATAATCACATCCTAAAAAAACAGCTGTCTTCCTTCCTAACTTCATACAGACATGACCAAAAGACATACAGGTCTCTCCTATTTTTCCCAGAAATAAATAGTGGAATAGAACCAGGCAAATATTTGAAGTGTTCACTGGTGAGGTAGTGCTACATCCCTCTGACTCCCATTAATCATCCCGATGTGTCTGACTGGTCTCTGTAATCTACTGCAGCCCTGTGGATATCATATCCGGCAATAGCATCCAGCTTAGCACCTGGCGCTAGCATCCAGCGTCACCATCCAACACTAGCATTGAGTGTTAACAACCAGCGCTAGCAGCCCACAGTGAGGACAGAGAAAGGCCTCAGTTGGCTCATGGTATGCCAGGGCTCCCCTGGTGGAGCGCTTGCAGGTGTTCCCAGACCAACCAGACCCCCTCCATGCTAACCTCCATTCATTTTCCTTCATTTTCCTTCACAGCTGCCTCTCTGCTCTCTCTACCTCTCCCTTGAACAGAGCAGTGCCACTGGTCTGGTTTTTGGAGAATCAGGCGCCCCACATGTTTTCCATTCTTCAGCAAATCCAGATTCTCAGCCAATCATATTTTTAGGAAAGACGGTGTCGTGGCCCTTGACCCCGACCCCGCTAGACCCTGTTAAAAGTGTGCGCAGAAACACTATCTATGCACCTTCCGTGGTCGCGGAATCGGCAGTTTGCAGACCATATGCTGAAACCCCACCCACCAAAACTTGCACTTTGTTTATACAAGCAATGACCTGGCCAGGCCTGATGCCCCCCCCCCCCCCCCCGGCCCCCCCCCGGCCCCCAGCCCGCCCAGGTGCAGAGGCAGGTCTCTCCAGATGCAGGTCAGCATCCCTAAGTGCGCATCGGGGGCTGGGACCAGCAGCTCAACAGGAGCCAGTCAAGAACCCGACTGCCCAGGGATGTCCAGTGACACTCCCAGCGGATCAGATGACACCGCTCTGTTGCCGAGAGTGTGACTGAAACATGCTTCCCTCTCTGTCAGCTAATATCTTGTTATGTCATTGTCTTTATTGCCTTTTTTTTTGTATTTTATCTGAATTTTCCAAAAACCCACCCATCTCAAAAAAGAAACGTAATTGCCTTCTTTTCCATGGTTGCTTGTACTGTTTGTACTTGATTGTAGTTTTCATGATTTAACCAAAAGTCAGACAACTCACTGCCATCAACATGACCCCTCACAAAATGGCCTCTCGCCAAATGACTGACCAATGAGCATCACCATTCAGACGGTCTGAATGTTTTTGGCCAATCAAAAGCAGCCTCTCTCACCGTGGATGAGATTGGCCTCCAGGTACAGGTGGAGCAGGGAGGTGGGCACCACGGGGGTGGAGGTGAGCTGGTTGTAGGAGAGGTCGAGCTCCACCAGGGAGGACAGGTTGAGGGCGGCGGGGGGCAGGGCGGGGCTGTGGAGCCGGTTGTGGCTGAGGCGCAGGTAGCGCAGGCTGTGGAAGCCCCTCAGGCTGTCCCGGGACAGGCTGCGCACCGCGTTGTGGGACAGGTACAGCTGCTGCACAGAGGGGGGCAGGTGCTTGGGGAACTCCTCCAGGAGGTTGTGGCTGAGGTCCAGCAGGACGACTGAGGACAGGCCTGGGGGTGAGGACAGGGCAGTGAGAGGAGAGGAAGGCAGTTCAGCCTCGCTGAGCCCCCAGGAGAGAGGCCCAAAGCACAGACAAGAGCAGGGCTTATTTATACCCCCTGAGTACCCTAACCTGCATGTGTTTGGACTGTGGGAGGGTACCTGGAGGAAACCCACGTGAACGTGGGGAGAACATACAAACTCCACACAGACACGGGGAGAACATGCAGACTCCACACTGAAAGGCATCACAGAGAACTGGGCAGAACGTCTGCTGAAGACCCTTCTGGATCACACACCAGTGATCAGGGGCATCAGTGGAAGTGACTGCCCCTAACCCCATGTAGAAGGAGCCCTCAGAAGGCCTCAGTAAATGGATAGGGGACCTACAGAGACTTCATCTGAACGGGGACCACAGATGGATGGACCTCCCCTGAGAGAGATGGGGACATGAGGAGGGGCTGACAGGCCAGTATTTTACACTTATATTGAGACTAAAAATCTTTTTTCTTTTACCTATTTTTCCAAAGTTTTCACAAAAATTTTGCCAATGAGGTAAGACAGTTCACATGCTAAAAAAACAAGCTAAAATTGTATTCATACTTGAGAGAAATACAAAAAGAATTTTTTTTTTGCAGGATATAGCTGTAAATGCATGCAAACTCGAGAGACATAAAGACTCATCCAAGAGGACCCCACCTCTGAAGGCGGCCTCCCCCAGACTCTTGAGCCGGTTGCCCTGCAGCAGCAGCAGGGAGAGTTGGGGCAGGTCCTGGAGGGCTCCAGGGGGGATGCGGGCGATGAGGTTGTGGGCGAGCCGGAGTTGCTTCAGCCCCTGGGGCAGGCCCAAGGGCACCTCCGACAGCTGGTTGTGGTTCATGAACAGGTTCTCCAGCTGGGTCAGGTTGGCCAGCGTGGAGGCCGCGAGTCCAGGGCTCAGCAGCCGGTTGCGGTCGAGGAAGAGCCAGCGGATCTGCGTGGCGTTGCTGAAGGTGTGGGTCGCCAGGCTGGAGATGTTGTTGTCCTGGAGGAAGAGGTATTGGGTCCCGGGGGGCAGGGAGGCGGGAGGGCTGTCCAGCCCCCGCTGGTCGCAGTACAGAGCCGAGGGCCACTGGACGGGGCAGTCGCACTCCTCAGGGCAGTCCAGGTCCTCCGCGGCCTGGTACCCACGGTCCATGCGGCCCCGCAGGCTCAGCACGCTGGGCTCCCCCAGGAGGCGATCGATCCAGATGGGGACGCCTCCGTAGTCGTGGTCCACCGTGGAGGCCCAGAGGAGCCCACAGGCACGGAGCAGCAGCAGCAATGCGGCGGCCCGGGCGCCCATGGCCAGCTCCAGACCGCTCTGCTGCTCTTCACACCAAAACACGCAAATTAAACACACATGTGCTCCTGCCCAAGAGAACAGCCATTTCTGCTGACTTTCATTTCCATCATTATTCTTCCCTTCTGTACAACCAAAGCTGTTTCTCTCAGCCGTTTAGTTCTTAGATTACAGACTACAGACAGACAGGACCCACATACTACAGACAAACAAGAAGTACAGACTACAGACAGACAGGACCCATAGACTACAGACAAACAAGAAGTACAGACTACAGCAAGACAGGACCTACAGACTACAGTAAGACAGGACCATCTAACAGTAGTCACTATTTACTAGATTTATTAATGTATATACTGTACAAGATACATATTATGTAACAAACTAAAATGTAGTGAAGCCCATTTCTGCTCATTTCAACAATAAAGCATGAATTATTAACTTTCCCTTCTGAATTACATAACAGATTTAATGTACCAGTTGAGCTCTGTCACTTCCTGAAAGAAATGAAAACACACCACTAATGTTTTAAATTCTTCAATGCCTCCGAGTGCCTGATTGCAGCGGGGCTGTGACATAATTCATGGGGTTTCTGACACTTTCCAGGGACGGAAATACTCATCAGACAATGAAAACACTGTCTGTCAGAGCACCCAAAATAAACCGCATGCAACACGGGCAAATTATGTAACCCCCTAGCCCCCCCAGAGGTGGGGATTTACACCCCATGGAGAAAGAGAGCGTATACCTGTCTCTGCAGACCTCCCGCAGGAAGACCTGTGTGAAATAATCCCCTGTTCTCCACTCCAAGGCCTTTTCCAGCTGACAGACGCTCCTGTGTTTGTGCTGCACGACAACCTGCCTGCGGGTCTCCACGTCCAGCCTGCGGGTCTCTGTGGGTCTCTGTGGGTCTCTGTGGGTCTCTGCGGGTCTCCACGACCTTCCTCAGCTCTCCCCACCCTCCTCCTCCTCCAGTACGGCTAGATTCCGCTGCACACCAGGTGGTGGAAATGTGTGCTCTGACAGGGTGGAACAGAAAGAAAAAAAGTTGGAAGATCTGAAGGAGATGGAATGCCGCTCCAGTAAAGACCCGTCAGACTCCTGCTGCTGCGTATTAACGGCAGCTCATGCTTTGAAAGGGGAAAAACGTCTCTGTGGGAATGTGCGTTTGTGTGTTTTGTGAAATGTTGAATATAGGTGAACAATAAAGTCATACACGAATCATAAAACGAAGAGTTTCTGAAGCCATCACAATGTGGAGTTTTCAGTTTTTTCAGTTCTCATTTATTGCAAACAGACTAACAGTATGACACATGCAGTGTCTTCAACGAAATCAAATGGTTTGAAACACGTCCAATATAACGTCACGTTAAATAGCTTACCGCCCCGTTTCTCAGAAGCACCCAGAAGGCGCAACAGGGTTCTTCAAAACATTTTTGGCTGCCATCCAGATAAAGATTGAGTTCCCATCAGTCTTTACGGCAGTGATGTCCTTCCTGAATAATCGGGAGGTGATGTGCGGTGCATGCCCTATATACATTATGTCTGGATGGCAGCCAAAAATGTTTTGTTGGTATCTGTAACCTCAGTACATGCCAATTCTCTTTGATGCAAAGACACATGTTACATCACTCTCCTTTCTAGCTTTCAGCTTTTATGAGACCACAAAATGACAAGGCCCTTCTTGTAAAACAGAATGTGTTTCCTTCATAAAGACGGAAGAGTATTCCGCGTTGGTTATGTTGTGAAGTCATGTGACCGCTCACACACGCTCTCCACGAGCTTGAATTACTTCACATCGCTACCAAACTCTTCTTCTGTTTGAAATGTTACATTGGATGAAATGATAAAATAGACAGGCGCAAAATGTTCCCTTAAACTGATCATTGGTCTCAGGTGGCTTTCAGTAATTTCAGTTGATTGACATGAAGAATCCATCGGCAGGTAAACGCCCAGTCTTCACAAGAACATTCATGTTCAGAAGATGAAATGTGTTTGTGTATTTATTACTGGCCCAAGCTGTGTGGTATGAGGTGGAATGACTTTGCCCAGTCTGTCTGTGCATCTGTCTGTGTGTCTGTGTGTGTGTGTATGTGTGTGTGTGTGTATGTCTGCGTGTCTGTGTGTGTGTCTGTCTGTGCATCTGTCTGTGGGTCTGTGTGTGTGTGTGTGTGTGTGTCTGTGTGTCTGTGCGTCTGTCTGTGTGTCTGCGTGTATGTGTGTGCGTCTGTCTGCATGTGTGTGTGTGTGTTTGTGTGTCAGTGTGTGTGTGTGTGTGTGTGTGTGTATGTCTGTGTGTCTGTCTGTATGTGTGTATGTGTGTGTGTGTGTGTGTTTGTGTATCAGTGTGTGTGTGTGTGTGTGTGTGTATGTCTGTGCGTCTGTCTGTCTGTATGTGTGTATGTGTGTGTGTGTATGTGTGTGTGTGTGTTTGTGTGTCAGTGTGTGTGTGTGTGTGTGTGTGTATGTCTGTGTGTCTGTCTGTATGTGTGTATGTGTGTGTGTGTGTGTTTGTGTGTCAGTGTGTGTGTGTGTGTGTGTGTGTATGTCTGTGCGTCTGTCTGTCTGTATGTGTGTATGTGTGTGTGTGTATGTGTGTGTGTGTGTTTGTGTGTCAGTGTGTATGTGTGTGTGTGTATGTCTGTGCGTCTGTCTGTGTGTCTGTCTGTATGTGTGTGTGTGTATGTGTGTGTGTGTGTTTGTGTGTCAGTGTGTATGTGTGTGTGTGTATGTGTGTGTGTGTTTGTGTGTCAGTGTGTGTGTGTGTATGTCTGTGCGTCTGTCTGTCTGTGTGTCTGTCTGTATGTGTGTATGTGTGTGTGTGTGTGTTTGTGTGTCAGTGTGTGTGTGTGTGTGTGTGTGTGTGTGTGTATGTGTGTGTGTGTGTGGCTCTATGCATGATAGCTCAGAGAGGCAGAACCCCCCCCCAGCACAGACAGAATAGCAAGGGGTGAGACTGACAGCAGGGCTCCAGTGAGTGCAGGGACAGCCCCCCCTAGCCTGCCCATGAGTAATGACCCATGAGTAATGACCCATGAGTAATGACCCATGAATGAACATTAATCTCATTAATCTGAGATGAATCTGGTGTGTATCTTCAAATCAGCAAATATGGCAAATTACCTCATGTTATTATTCATTATATTTTAGCATTCATCATTCTATTTGTTTTGAATAAAACAAAGAATAAAATTATTTGCTTCAGTTTGTGATGGATGGCTCAATGTAGTTATTTGATAGGGACAGCCGGCACGGTCACACAGAGGGCACAGTGGAAGATGCTCGAACCCTGGACCACACCATGGGAACCTGCCTCGCAAATTATGCCTCTTTGCTGCAGTCTACCCGGGAGACAGTCTGGTGATTCATGCACACTTTTGTTTTGTTATTTTGTTTTGTTTCTTTGTTGTTTTTTTGTCGTTCTAACTACTTTCCACAAGTTTACATATTATCCCTGTAACTGCAGCTGAAGGATTTGGAGTTCTGGAGTCTGCAGAACAAGCAGAAAATGGTCTTAGTGTTAAGTCTGAAATCTCTGCTTTGCCCAGGTAAACTGCAGTCTGTCTGAATGACACAGAGAGCCTGTGTCTCACCACCGGTAGTTATTCTTCCACCTCATCCACATATTCTCTACTCTTTCCATGTTGTCAAACGAAAAATATTTTGAGTGGGTCAGTGGTAATAGACTAAACATTCTGTCTCTGACACGGATAAGCTCCTCACTTGCACTGGAATGCAGGTCTTGTTTGATTACAATACCAGATGCCAGATCAGCAGAACATTACCATCATTTCAATTTCTGAAATAAAGATCAAAATGTCTTTCAGACAAGTACACAAGGATATGTAAAATACTTTTCTGAAGTTGTCAAGACGGCTCAAACCTGTCAAACAATTTTAAGGTTCTTTTGATTCATTCATGAAAATCTCTTACTTTCATCAATAAGCGTCACAGAAAGGAACAGTTACCAGAGGAGGATATCAACGTTTGGACAGCAGTCACTGGGATATTTTTGCATAAACAGCATTCACAGGCATGTTGCTCTAATCAGGTTTCCGTGGTTATGAATCTGACATTCATGGGAGTGTTTCGTGAAGACTGGCATGTCTCCTGTGCATACTTTATTTAATTTAAATATTTTATTTACATTTAATTCATTTAATTCAGAAGAAATGTGATACAGACAGAACATTTCACACAAGAGGAAGACCTTGAACATTAAAGTGACTAAAATTCAGCTGCTCTCAGTTGTATATATAGATAAAGCATTTTGACCACCCAGTATTAAAGAAAAGTATATATATATATATATATATATATATATATATATATATATATATATATATATATATATATATATATATATATATATTATGTATCTACACAATGTATGTCAGGGCTTGAAGTTATTTAAACTTTATTGCTTTGACTTTATAATAGCTATCACATAAATTCTTATGACTTTTTAGCATCCAAGTCTGGTTTATTTCAAGAGGCCAAAGATCTTGCCAACTCAGTTAAAACCAATAATAACATTTGAAATGAACATGTTAGTTTTACATTTATTAAAACTAGCATCACAAGAAATATAATTCTTTCAAAAACCATAAATGAGAATATTGAAATCATGTGAAATTATCCACGTAAAATACAGTAATTTTTGTACTATATTACGGGCTAGATACAGACAGCCTAATCTCGGAATAAGTTCATTTTTGAATGGCGAGACTAAGCTGGTAATGGATAATCTAACCTGTGAACAGTCTGAAGTTAAAGTGCTCTGAACCGGCACTGAGCTGTGAGTTTCTGGGACATCGTGCCGGTCCCCACGGCTGCTCCAGACAGAAATCTTTTCCACATAAACAGGAGGAAATGAAAAAACCTTCAGCCGTGTGACGGGCTGTTTCCCCCTAACCCTAACACATGAAAAAGGCCTTTGTGTGAGGCAATGTTACGTCAAACTACTAAAACCAATACACTCCATGTGAAAACCCACCACCAGCTACAGCAATGATACATTATTGATGTGTCTCAGTAAGCAAATACACTCCTGGTCTAGGTTTTTCATCTGTAAGCAGAACATTCTAAAGTCAAAAGTAAATGGAAAAATTAATTTGGAAGTGAGAAGGATTCAAGAGCACCCGATGAGTTAAACGCTTTAGCGCGCGTCTCATCCCCGACAAGAACGAGCCCTGTGGTCCACTGCAGCACTTCCTGTCATCACTGCAGCATTTCCTGTTCCGCTCCACCCCTGGCTCCGTGTCAGAAAGCTTCCCTGAAAGCGGTATTTCGCGCTACCGCAGTAATTGTTTTAGCTCCCGCAGTTTTCAGATAAAGGTAAACTGTGTGTAACGTCAGCCCCAGGATTCACATGTTCCTAAATGATATAAATGCTTTGGGTTTTTAGTCACACTAGCCACTGCAAGGCTTCAGTGGTTATTACTCCAGCTAAGCCAAGCCGCTGTGGGTCAGAGAGGCTCATTACAATCCCGTGTGTATTTACATTTAAAATAACCTCTCTGTGGCCTGCCTGGCTGTTCTTCAAGACATATCTCCTGTTTCTCATGTTGGACAACACTACTGCTCTGCTCCAGCTCCAAACTGGATGGAAAAATGTCCTTTTAATTTAATTTGAAGTGAAATGATCAAATGTTGACATTCAGCAACAATGATATTGATAATAAGAAGTTTTTTTTAAACTAGTTTTCAACAACGATTCTATTGTATTCAAAAGGCTTTTGAATATAACACTGGAAGATGATGAGTCAAGATTCTTGAACCAAAGACGGATGTAGATTAAGTTGAATGTTTTTAATTAGGTGATCATAGCAAACCTCTCCCATAATCCTCTGGTCTTGTGCCCAGAGTGGAGACCCGCGGGAGCTTCTGTGCACTTCAAATGCTTCCATTTTCATAGAGCAAAATAATCTGTTCAAGTATTCTTTAAGTTAAACTCTATTTTTACTGTTCCCATACTATTTATTTCTCAGTTATAAGCTTTGATTAGATGTTTTGTAAGCTGAGATGATTTAATTAATGAGGTTCTTATATACAGTAATTGCAAATGAGAGCATAGATTGGAGCCCTTGAGCAAGGCCCTTAACTCCACAATGCTCCAGAGGGGATTGTCCCCTGCTCAGTTTAATCAGCTGTAAGTTGCTTTGGATCAGAATAGAGACAGGGCAGAGAGAGATGGCTGATTGACTTACTTTCAGCAAAGTTGATCATCACCTCTCCAGACCCAGTGAGACCCACAGCACACTGTAAAGACCCAGAGAGACCCACAGCACACTGTAAAGACCCAGAGAGACCCACAGCACACACTGTAAAGACCCAGAGAGACCCCAGCACACTGTAAAGACCCAGAGAGACCCACAGCACACTGTAAAGACCCAGAGAGACCCACATCACACTGTAAAGACCCAGAGAGACCCACAGCACACACTGTAAAGACCCAGAGAGACCCACAGCACACTGTAAAGACCCAGAGAGACCCACAGCACACACTGTAAAGACCCAGAGAGACCCACAGCACACTGTAAAGACCCAGAGAGACCCCAGCACACTGTAAAGACCCAGAGAGACCCACAGCACACACTGTAAAGACCCAGAGAGACCCACAGCACACACTGTAAAGACCCAGAGAGACCCACAGCACACTGTAAAGACCCAGAGAGACCCACATCACACTGTAAAGACCCAGAGAGACCCACAGCACACACTGTACTGATGATGGCGAGTGCATGGAGCAGCCCTGAGGTCTCTGGTGCCGCGGCTGTAAATAAGTGCTTCCTGAGTGGACTCTGAGGGAGCTTCACCAGGGTGGCCATCCATCTGCTTTCCTACTGAACGGGCCTCCTCAGGGAACCCCATCACCCCGGACAGCAATATCACACACCAATCTTCTCACTTGGCCTCCTGACCAATGAAAGATTAGCCCCTCCCACAAGTAACAGGCTGTCAGTAGCCCAGGACCCCAAGATGAGCCGATCTCCAGGACCAATGGGATTTCAACAAGCCAATCTCCAGGACCAATGGGATATCAATCAGCCTATCTCCAGGACCAATGGGAGTCCTTCAGAGTTCTGACATTGCTTGCAGCCTGAGCTTAATAACCTCCAATCCATGTTCACTGCATTACATGATGTAGAGCCCAACTGTGTTTGGTTCAAGACGAGGTTGTGGAGTCAGCATGAGAGTCAGACCCGTGAAGGGTCACGTCTCACTGGACCAGGAGAAGAAGGAGACATCTGCTTTTCCTCAGCTGTCCCGGGCGGGGGCATCTGTGCATGTGAGAGTGTTTGAGTTACTGTGGAACACCGCCCCTCCACCGTCCTGCAGAGATCCCTGGACCACTTCATAATCCCAGCAGAAAAGTTATTTTACTGTAACAAATAAAAGCGACTCCACAATAACACATAATGTGCGACTTTTTCCCATCGTAGAATTCCAGCCTTTTGTTTATAGATACATTAGTTTGGCTGTCCATTTATCTGATGGGTGGAAAAACTATTTTTTTACATTAAAAAAAGACAATATGAGTTTGATCTGGTAGATTAGCACTGCTTCATCAAGGTCACTGTGTGCCTCGTTCTCAAAGAGCCGTCCAGTCCTGGCACATTCCTCCGTGTGTGTGTGGTTATTTGCATTACTGTCACCTTCCTGCCAGCTTCGACCAGTCTGGCCCTTCTCCTCTGACCCTTCCCAATAACAGTGCATTTCTGCCCACAGAGCTGCTGCTCACTGGATGTTTTTTGTTTTTCGCACCATTCTCTGCCAACTCTGGAGACTGTCGCATGTGAAAATCCCAGGAGATCAACAGTTTCTGTGAAACCACCCTGTCTGGCACCAACAATCATTCCACAGTCAAAGTCACTTTGATCACATTTCTTCCACATTCTGACATTTGGTCTGAAAAACACTTGAACCTCTTGACCATGTCTGCATGCTTTTATGTGTTTAGTTGCTACCACATGATTGGTTGATTAAATATTTGCATTAACAAGCTGGTGTATAGATGTGTCTAATAAAGTGTAAATCAGAGTGATAGAGAGAGGCGCTGAGCCACCTCATGACCAGGCTGCTCTGAAGAGAACGCTTCTCTCCTCCTGAACACAGACTACTGAACACACAGACTACTGAATGAACACACAGACTGCTTAACACACAGACTACTGAATGAACACACAGACTGCTGAACACACAGACTACTGAATGAACACACAGACTGCTTAACACACAGACTACTGAATGAACACACAGACTACTGAACGAACACACAGACTACTGAATGAACACACAGACTGCTTAACACACAGACTACTGAATGAACACACAGACTGCTTAACACACAGACTACTGAATGAACACACAGACTACTGAACGAACACACAGACTACTGAACAAACACACAGACTACTGAATGAACACACAGACTGCTTAACACACAGACTACTGAATGAACACACAGACTGCTGAGCACAGACTACTGAATGAACACAGAATACTAAACACACAGACTACTGAACACACAGACTACTGAATGAACACAGACTGCTTAACACACAGACTACTGAACACACAGACTACTGAATGAACACACAGACTGCTTAACACACAGACTACTGAATGAACACACAGACTGCTTAACACACAGACTACTGAATGAACACACAGACTGCTGAACACACAGACTGCCGTAAATCTGGAATTTGAGTACACAGTGTGTAGAATTCTCAATTGTGAGCACATTGTTGCTTATTCAGAAGCTCTGACTGTCCCAGAGAGGAAAAGAACCTCTTAATAAACAACAAGGTCAGTATGTTTGAATGAAACATCCAATGTCTCATAAAACTGGATCCTTTCTGAGCGTTTCTGTGCCAGTGGTGTTTACGCAGCACTACTGTGTTGGAAATGTTTTTATAATGAGAAAGAAAGAAGAACAGGACACAAAAGACTCACTGTTCAGACCAACCAAACCTCGTTTTGGAAAACAAACAAATGCTTGGCTTTTAGACAACCAATTTCCTTACATCTTCACTCTGGAAGTTTATTTTATGCCCACAAAAAAAAAATGTTTGATCTGACCTGATAAAAAACAATAAAAAACGGCTCCCAACATCAGTATCTCTGGTAAAAAGCTTTAGAAGCTGAACACCAATAACATGAAATCCCAGTTTTATTAGGGTCATAGACTCTGCACTAATGAACTTCCCATGACTATAGAGGCGGAATGTCTTTTAAGCTGGCGGTGCAGGGCTGGAATCTTCAGGAATGTTGATCTGCAAGGCACTAATTCCCATCACTTCCGAGCACCCTGGGACATGTGACCAGTGACATCACAGGCACACTCAAACAGCCACAAATGTTAACATTAACCTGACTGCCGACATCAGCATATAAATATCCACACTGACACACAGTATAAAATGGATGAATGGGGGGGCGGGTATTATATAACCCAATTCCAACTCCAACTTGTTTTCTAAAATCTCTCTGTCTCTAATCTTGTAGCACATTTCAGAGGTATATTCTCCACACCAGCTTTCCGCAAACAGCCCAGCAGTTTTCCAAAAAGGAAGCAGGGGAAGGAGGAGACAGTATTCCAGTACAAGCATCCTTTTGTGGAGGAATTCCCAGACTGAACTCATAACTTTCACCAGCTGTCCTGTTTCAGGGCAGTGTGACCTGCAAACGCACACACTAGACACACAGTGTGTGAGACTCCACTGCCTCTGTGAGACTGCTGCGTGTGTCAGACACTGTGACAGCATGTGTGAGACTCTGCTGTGTGTGAGACTCTGTGTGTGAGACCCTGTGTGTGAGACTCTGTGTGTGAGACTCTGTGTGTGAGACTCTGTGTGTGAGGCTCTGCTGTGTGTGTGAGACTCTGTGTGTGAGGCTCTGTGTGTGAGACTCTGTGTGTGAGACTCTGTGTGTGAGACTCTGTGTGTGAGGCTCTGCTGTGTGTGTGAGACTCTGTGTGTGTGAGACTCTGTGTGTGTGTGTGACTCTGTGTGTGTGTGAGACTCTGCTGTGTGTGTGAGACTCTGTGGTGTGTGTGACTCTGTGTGTGTGTGTGACTCTGTGTGTGTGTGAGACTCTGTGTGTGAGACTCTGTGTGTGTGTGTGACTCTGTGTGTGTGTGAGACTCTGCTGTGTGTGTGAGACTCTGTGGTGTGTGTGACTCTGTGTGTGTGTGTGACTCTGTGTGTGTGTGAGACTCTGCTGTGTGTGAGACTCTGTGTGTGTGTGAGACTCTGCTGTGTGTGTGAGACTCTGTGGTGTGTGTGTGAGGCTCTGTCTGTGTGACTCTGTGTGTGTGTGAGACTCTGTGGTGTGTGTGACTCTGTGTGTGTGTGTGACTCTGTGTGTGTGTGAGACTCTGTGTGTGAGACTCTGTGTGTGTGTGTGACTCTGTGTGTGTGTGAGACTCTGCTGTGTGTGTGAGACTCTGTGGTGTGTGTGACTCTGTGTGTGTGTGTGACTCTGTGTGTGTGTGAGACTCTGCTGTGTGTGAGACTCTGTGTGTGTGTGAGACTCTGCTGTGTGTGTGAGACTCTGTGGTGTGTGTGTGAGGCTCTGTCTGTGTGACTCTGTGTGTGTGTGTGACTCTGTGCACAGATCCACTGCTGGATCACAGCAGAGCGCAGCTTCCTCTCTGATCCCATCGGAGCGCAGGGATCGGCCTGGACGGAGGAATGTAAAGTGTTTCCTGATGTGGAATCTTTTAGGGGCCAGCAGGCCTGGTATCTGTGAGCTCACACACACACACACACACACACACACCTCACACACACACACACACACACCTCACACACACACACACACACACACACACCTCACACACAGCCTGGTATCTGTGAGCTCACACACACACACACACACACACACACCTCACACACACACACACACACACCTCACACACACACACACACACACACACACCTCACACACAGCCTGGTATCTGTGAGCTCACACACACACACACACACACACACACACACACACCTCACACACAGCCTGGTATCTGTGAGCTCACACACACACACACACACACACACACATACACACACACAGCCTGGTATCTGTGAGCTCACACACACACACACACACACACACACACACACCTCACACAGCCTGGTATCTGTGAGCTCACACACACACACACACACACACACACACACCTCACACACCTCACACACGGCCTGGTATCTGTGAGCTCACACACACACACACACACACACACACACACACACCTCACACACGGCCTGGTATCTGTGAGCTCACACACACACACACACACACACACACACACACACACCTCACACACGGCCTGGTATCTGTGGGCTCACACACACACACACACACACACACACATACACACACACAGCCTGGTATCTGTGAGCTCACACACACACACACACACACACACACCTCACACAGCCTGGTATCTGTGAGCTCACACACACACACACACACACACACACACACACACACACACACCTCACACACCTCACACACGGCCTGGTATCTGTGAGCTCACACACACACACACACACACACACACACACACACACACCTCACACACGGCCTGGTATCTGTGAGCTCACACACACACACACACACACACACACACACACCTCACACACGGCCTGGTATCTGTGGGCTCACACACACACACACACACACACACACACACACACACACACACACACACAGCCTGGTATCTGTGAGCTCACACACACACACACACACACACCTCACACACACACACACACACACACACACCTCACACACACACACACACACACACCTCACACACACACACACACACACACCTCACACACACACACACACACACACACACACAGCCTGGTATCTGTGAGCTCACACACACACACACACACCTCACACACACACACACATACACACACACACACACAGCCTGGTATCTGTGAGCTCACACACACACACACACACACCTCACAGACACACACACACACACCTCACACACACACACACACACACCTCACACACACACACACACACACACACACAGCCTGGTATCTGTGAGCTCACACACACACACACACACACACCTCACACACACACATACACACACACACAGCCTGGTATCTGTGAGCTCACACACACACACACACACACCTCACACACACACACACACACACCTCACACACACACACACATACACACACACACAGCCTGGTATCTGTGAGCTCACACACACACACACACCACACACACACACACACACACACACACACACACACGTCACACACAGCCTGGTGTCTGTGAGCTCAGCCTTAATGGGCGTCTGATCTGACGCAGAGAGAGACACTCAACTCAGCTTCTGCAAGACACGTTTTGACACTGCACAGATCTCAGTTAGTGGAAGAGCGCACACGCGTGTGTAATTATCTGAGGAAGAGTGCACATGCGTGTAGTTAGTGGAAGAGTGCACATGTGTGTAGTTAGTGGGCAGGATCTGATCTGTATTTGTACTGACCATAGCCTCGTACCTAAATATGCTCAGTTTAATTTAGATCTGCCGCGTTGTGGTGGGTCCTTGGTATGATTATAGCTGTGCTGATTGTATGTTGTTTTGAAAGGTAGCATGTTCATGTTTCTGTGTGTTATTCTCAGCTCCGTGGTCCTGGTGCGAGGGCCCCACCATCAAACCAGCTGCACTTTCCATTAAAGCATCAAAGCCCAGAACGCCTTCCTCAGGCCCAGTCAGACTCTCCCTGGTGAGACAAACAGGATAGAGCCATGGCCTCCGGGAGAGAGGCGCAGGACAGACACACTTCCCACCCAGGAGAGGGGAACGCCGTGCCACAGGACTCAGAGGGATCTACCCTGGCCATCATCCCGAACTGTGGAAGCCTTTCCACCTCTCCACGCTCAATATAAAGCAGAGTTTCCTGCACAATATATACTGTAATATACTCTACACACTGAGGAATGGCAGCATTTCCGGTATATACAGGTTGCCCCCCCCCCCCTCCTCTCCGGGGGCCAGCTATTGAAAATAAGCAGCAGCTGTGTGTGCAAATATCCGCCAGACCGGACTCATAGTTTCAGGCAGAGCATCACCTGAGTGGCACAGCGTGATGGTACCACACAATGCAGCATCATGTTTCTGACTCCAGGTCAAGCTCTAACTTCTCTCACTGCGAGGCACCGTTTACTCCCGGAATTAAAGTCATTCACTTCACATGCCAGTATATTTCACACTAACAAGCTTGTCAAATATCATTTTTGCTTGTCTGTGCACAACACAGAGTACCCACCACACACATCAAAAAAATTAATAACAACAACATTCACGATGTAGCATGTGGCGGTCACAGCAGTAATTACAGAGAGCAGTCTATACGTGCTCTATCGGGGCACAGAGCGTTTTTAGCCGGGCGGCTGGCTATTTTGGGAATGCCTGAACCTAGTGACCGAAAACAGGGCCCAGAAAAATAGTGATTGGTAAAGAAGTCACTCTGCTGCCCAGCGTGTGGTAACAGGCTTCACCCCCCTTTAGCCCCCCAACCTGCCCCACAGACGGGGCATTCCAGCCCCAGTGGGGGTGGGGGAAGTGCAGTAATTGGACAGGGTTTGGGTGGGGGGTGGGGGGGTGGGGGGTCGTGGGGGTGGGGTATTTAGTCTGTGGCACTCGACTCCCTCCAGTCCGACTGAGTCACAGCCAGGGACGGGGCAGACCGGGGCTACCCTCCACAACAGGTCAGTGTGCGTCTGTGCGTCTGTGCGTCTGTGCGTCTGTGTGTCTGTGCGTCTGTGCGTCTGTGCGTCTGTGCGTCTGTGTGTCTGTGCGTCTGTACACATCGCTGAGCGGCGTAGGAGTGGGAATCAGCTTCTCAGGTCAGGCGTTCAGGTGGACATGACGGATTAGTCCAGCACAGTCTGAGAAAAATGGATGTTTGTTCAAAGCTTTGGCTGTTACAATAATTGCATTCATTCAAGAACTTGCTTTTCTTTTTTTTCCTCCAAAGTTTCCATCCTTGTCTTCTCAGTTCTCTGACTTCTCTTTTTCAATAATGCACGTATGTGGCATACACTACATACATTTATATTTAATATGCAGTACATACAGAGAGCACTTATGTAACTCCTGGGATCTTTTTTTTACACTAACAGTGCCAGTCCTGTTCCTGTAATAAGCCGTACAGTAGATATTCAGTAGAGGAGCTGCAGCAGAACAGTGCGCAGTGGTGAGGCAGTGAATTAAAAACACTGTATGTGTGTCCAGATTAATCACATTTTCTTCGACTGCTACTTCTTGGACAGATTATTCTACGAGGGCTCAAGTTATCATCCATGTGATCAGTCTGCCACTTGGAAGTGTACTTCCCTCGATGGTTTTCAGCACTCGTCCCTGGTTATGATTTGCACTTTGTTGTACATCACTCTGGATACGAGTGTCTGCCCAGTGCCTGAAATTTAACATAATGTAATGCAACGTATTGTAATGTAGTCTAATTTAAAGTAGTAAAGTAATGTAGTGTAATGCAATGTAGTGTAGTTCAGGGTAAAGTAATGTAATGTAATGTATTGTATGGTTTGAAGTTTAGGGTAAAGTAATATAATGTAATGTAATATAATGTAACATAATGTAGTCTACTTTAGGGTAAAGTACTGTAATGTAGTCTATCCATCCATCCATCCATTATCTGAACCCGCTTATCCTGATCAGGGTCGCGGGGGGCTGGAGCCTATCCCAGCATACATTGGGCTAAAAGGCAGGAATATACCCTGGACAGGTCGCCAGTCTATCGCAGGGCACACACACCATTCACTCACACACTCATACCTATGGGCAATTCAGACTCTCCAATCAGCCTAACGTGCATGTCTTTGGACTGTGGGAGGAAACCGGAGTACCCGGAGGAAACCCACGCAGACACAGGGAGAACATGCAAACTCCGCACAGAGAGGCCCCGGCCGACGGGGATTCGAACCTAGGACCTCCTTGCTGTGAGGCGGCAGTGCTACCCACTGCACCATCCATGCCGCCCTGTAATGTAGTCTAGTTTAGGGTAATGTAGTGTAGTGTAATGTAATGTAGGTTAGGGTAATGTACTGTAATGTACTGTAATGTAGGTCAGGGTAATGTACTGTAATGTACTGTAATGTACTGTAATGTAGGTTAGGGTAATGTACTGTAATGTACTGTAATGTAGGTTAGGGTAATGTACTGTAATGTACTGTAATGTAGGTTAGGGTAATGTACTGTAATGTACTGTAATGTAGGTTAGGGTAATGTACTGTAATGTACTGTACTGTAGGTCAGGGTAATGTACTGTAATGTACTGTAATGTAGGTCAGGGTAATGTACTGTAATGTACTGTAATGTAGGTTAGGGTAATGTACTGTAATGTACTGTAATGTAGGTTAGGGTAATGTACTGTAATGTACTGTAATGTAGGTTAGGGTAATGTACTGTAATGTACTGTAATGTACTGTAATGTAGGTTAGGGTAATGTACTGTAATGTACTGTAATGTAGGTTAGGGTAATGTACTGTAATGTACTGTAATGTAGGTTAGGGTAATGTACTGTAATGTACTGTAATGTAGGTTAGGGTAATGTACTGTAATGTACTGTACTGTAGGTCAGGGTAATGTACTGTAATGTACTGTAATGTAGCTTAGGGTAATGTACTGTAATGTACTGTAATGTAGCTTAGGGTAATGTACTGTAATGTACTGTAATGTAGGTTAGGGTAATGTACTGTAATGTACTGTAATGTAGGTTAGGGTAATGTACTGTAATGTACTGTAATGTAGGTTAGGGTAATGTACTGTAATGTACTGTAATGTAGGTTAGGGTAATGTACTGTAATGTACTGTACTGTAGGTCAGGGTAATGTACTGTAATGTACTGTAATGTAGGTTAGGGTAATGTACTGTAATGTACTGTAATGTAGGTTAGGGTAATGTACTGTAATGTACTGTAATGTAGGTTAGGGTAATGTACTGTAATGTACTGTAATGTAGGTTAGGGTAACGTACTGTAATGTACTGTAATGTAGTGTTTTCTGTTTGGCAGCTGGTGCAGTGACCGTTGCCACAGTAACCATGCGTCTGACTGCGCTGCTGCTCCTCGTGGCGTGGCTGCAGCTCGCCCGTGGGAGACGGGACCCCTTCTATTGGCTGTCGGCCCTGCGGGGGCGGGGCTACGGGTACGGGTCCCTGCAGGCAGACACCACGGGGGGGGACTGCCCCGCGGAGTGCGACTGCCCCCCCACGTTCCCCGTGGCCATGTACTGCGACAGCCGCAGCCTGCAGCACGTGCCCTACATCCCGTCCCGGATCAAGTACCTGTACCTGCAGCACAACCTCATCAGCAGCATCCCGGACGGGGCCTTCCACAACGCCACCGGCCTGGTCTGGATCATGATGCACCAGAACAACCTCAGCTCCGACGGAGTGGGCAAGAGGGCCTTCGCCGAGCTGGGCAGCCTGGACCGGCTCTACCTGTACCACAACCAGCTGTCCCGCGTGCCGGCCAACCTGCCCCGCTCGCTGAGGGACCTGCGCCTCAGCCACAACCACATCGCCCGCGTGCCGGCGGCCTCCTTCAGCGGCATGGCCAACCTGAGCGTGCTGCTGCTCAACCACAACGGCATCCAGGACGTGAGCGGGGCACTGCGGGCCCTGCCCGCCCTCACGCTGCTGGACGTCAGCAACAACAGGCTGCGGAAGGTGCCGGAGAGCCTGCCGGGCATGCTGCATCAGCTGTATCTGGAGTCCAACAGCATCTCCGCGCTGCCCGGCGGCTTCCTGGACGGCTTCCTGAAGCTGCAATACGTGCGCTTCGGCCACAACCTGCTGACCGACCGCGGCATCCCGCCCAACACCTTCAACAACAGCGGCCTGGTGGAGCTGGACCTGTCCTACAACCTGCTGGAGCACATCCCGCCCGTCAGCACCCAGCTGGAGCACCTGTACCTGCAGGCCAACCGCATCAAAGGTACAGCCCGGCAATTCAGACATGGCATATCAATAATATTCATTTTGTTCATATCCACATTCAGAGATAGCATATCAATAATATTAATTATGTTCATATCCACATTCAGAGCTAGCATATCAATAATATTCATTATTTTCATATCCACATTCAGAGATAGCATATCAATAATATTCATTATTTTCATATCCACATTCAGACATAGCATATCAATAATATTCATTATTTTCATAGGTAAATCAGAAGAATATCCACGCATATGTACATGATTGGTGGATCTGATACTGATACAAAAGTCTTAAGTCTTAAGTCTTGTTTCTATTCCTTAAGATGAAAATTTTGCGAATGAGGTTAGACAATGGGGTAGGAAAATGTTCACTAGTCAAGCAGTAATTTAAAACAAGATAATATTTTTCTACTCAAGGGAAGAAATAAGATTGTAAGTGTCATTACAAATCTTGTGTTAAGACAGACACTTCTTTTGTGCACTTCTGTTATCTTTATGTCGTTATTTTCTGTCAGACCCTCCCTAGATGCCATGCCCTCTGTACAAATAAAGTGCCAACCATAGTTCTGTGACTTCTATTCCCAACCCTACAATCGCACCGTGGTCTCTCACTCTTTCAGGAATAATTCTGCTCAGTGGAGAAAACGCTCAGATTTCAGCAGCCCTCCTGAGCATGCTAACTTACTTCAGCTAATGTTCTCTAGCATCCATTTCACACAGGTAATGTGGTAATGTGTGAAATGGTCTCTCCATTAAAACTGGAAATGCCTGAATGCCTGAATCACAGAGTACTTTCTCATGTGGGAGGAGCGAGGCAAAAAATCCCAGCAAGCAAATGGTGGGTGTGTTCAGTGATCTCCATAAACTCTACTAACAGGTTTTGTTACTTTTCTTGAAACAACTGTACTCTGCTACCGTGGGATTTCACAAACAGAGTTTCACAATGTGAAAGTGTGACTGTAAGAAGCACATTTAATAGCATGCCCATTCATAAACCTACTTCTTACACATTATATAAATCAAAATGTATCTTATTATAATTATAAATCAAAATGTATATGATTTTTTGAACAAGGATAACATTGAATTTCCCCACAGCTGGAGGTTCATATTACTTTGTATTTGCCTGGACCAACAACACTATTGTTTGAAAGCTTTTAAACTACCTCCAAGATTGGTTAGGACACAGTTAGACGTCAGAATGTTATTGTTCTTGGTGTAATCAGCAGATGCATGCGTCATGTTATTGCAGAGAGAAGCTGATTTCTGCGTATTCAAGTCACACAAAGGTATTTGTTGGAAGAAGTTAAAACTTGAATTGATTCTTAGTTGAACCATTGAAGGGTTTTTCCGGCTTAACTAGTGTAATACATTCTTATCTTGCATCATTGCTAAATATTTTTTTCACAACAAAAAAAGGATGTCATATCTTTACCTCATCAAATCATCAACATCAAGCTCTGTACGAACGTAACTTACTACAAGATTGTCAAGATTGTTAAAGCATGATTCAGAAATAATCTGTGCATTTGTATTTGTACATTAAGTGACCGGCTTTGGGTTTTCCCTCCGTCAGAGTTCACGCTGAGCAGCCTGTGCAGCAGGGTGGACGTGGTGAACTTCTCGCACCTGAAGGTCCTGAGGCTGGACGGGAACGCGCTGAGCCGCGAGGACCTGCCCAACGACGCGGCCCTCTGCCTCCGCCTCGCCGCAACCATCGAGATGTAGTCCCTCCCCGGCCTCCCGTTTCCGAGACTGGCTGTGTCCGAAATGGCTCTTCACTAACTAGTAAACTAGATTGGCCGGTCAGCCATCTTGTTCTAGTGTCCGAATTCAAAAACATAATTTTACTCGCATTTTGAGAGCACTAGAAATATCAAACAATGCACGGTAAAATTCAGAGAACAACGGTGGACACTAATAAGGTGGACGACAATGCTTTGCGACCAGCATTTTCCCCATCTTTATTATACACAAAACTTTGAGAGACGATGGCGAGATCCAGGAGAAATTTGAATTAAAGAACGGCTCTTCTGGGTTTTGCCACATTGATGACAAATACGTTTCCATTGAGTATAATAAAGTACAACGACCCTAATGTAACCTAATGTAGCTACTATATCATCATCCAATAATCCCAAACCCTGTTCTCCCAGTAAGTGGCACTGTTTGTTAGCTAGCTAAAACACCATGTCTTACAGTTAAAACGTTATTTGTAACGAACGAGTAGGTTACATCAAGTCCATCAACTAAGGGCATTCTTCTAAACCCGTTCGGAATATAAATGTGTAAGGAGATGTGTTTTAGATATTTACTCACTGAAAATGTGTACCATTATATGCCCCACGCATAAAATAAGCACAAAAGCCTTTTTGTTTCATGTTTTAAAAGATTCATTAAAAAATTGTTTAAAAAAAAAAAGTTCATTACAAATTGAGCGCCGCAGGGTTAAGTGAGCTGCATCTTGACTGGGCATTGCAAGATAAAAAATAGGTTTAATGTCGCTGGAGTAAAGTTTCAAGAACTGGCTATATATTTTGTTTGTTAATGGTTTTGTGGCTATATAGAGCAGCGCGTTGTTTACGTGATGTCAAGTTTACTGTCCGAATTCACGGTTTATTTAGTAAACGATATAGCGCACTATATGGACATTCACATTCATAGTTAAGGATTAGATTAGCAATTAGTGAATATTGAGGCATTTCGGACACAGCCTCTGTGTTCAAGTAGGCTACCTTCTAACTGGCATCGAAGCAAAATAACCTAAATATTTAAAAAATAAAATAAAATAAAAATAAAGATTACATTATCTATACATTTAGAAAACCCCAGCGCGTTTTCTGTTCCTTAAATACAAAACAATGTACAGGATCACAAAGGTGTTTCTTTGGGATAGAAACTACATCTGCTTTTTCTCTGGGTCTCCAGTTGAAAGGTACCAAGCCCCAGGCGAACGCCGAGTAGCTGGTCGGTCAGCCTCCGCTCCGTGAGTGTACTTCTCACAGTTTCCCTGGAGTTGCAGTTGCTGCAGCAGCAGATTAATTTGCTCTTATCAGCAGTAGAGATGTTGTGGTGGTAACAGGGCTAAAGACTCGACTTCCTGTCCATCGTTAGCTTATAGTCTTTACTGGAGTAAGCTCCTTTAACGCAGTATGACCATTGTCGACGATGCTGTGAGTATTTATTCTAACGGACCCGGGAGAGCTGGTCCGATAACAGTCTGCGTGTAAGTGTCGTAAAAACGCTACGTCATTATCCTTGCTCAATTATTAACAGAGCATTCAGATAAATGTAGGAAAATCCAGCCAAATAGTCTTGCTTTTCTCAAACATGTCATATATGGGCGTTGCCATTTTGTAAAGTTTGTAATTGTAGCCACTTCATGTGACGATACTTCACCGATGTGTTCTTTAAAGTTGAGTCAGGCTACGACGCCACTGTGCTGCATGTGCCAATGATGAATACATATCTATTGCATGTTTAAAGTTCTTCAGAATGACTTAGGGTTTGTGTAGCGCTTTAGAGAATGAACTTTTATACTTTTATGATTGTTTTAATAAAACATATTTTGATAAGAAAATTGAGTAGGTTCTCTTCAGTGTACCATGCCAATAGAAGGCTGGAGTGAGTGTTTAAATTTAGATTTAGAGTGTTTAGATTTAAATGCAGAACTGGGTCATGTAAGAAACAGTTAACTTGCTGTTGAGTATACAACTTGCATAGAAGTTGTACACAACTTGTATACTCAGAGGTACGCAGGTAAGTCATTTCAGACATGACCCTTGACACTCTTAAACCCACCGTTCTCTGTGTTATAGCAAATACGAGATCATTATTGAATCAGTGATACTCCTGTACACTCATGAACACACACACACACACACACACACATACTCACATCCACTTCATGAATTCACGTCCTGAGTTCATTCTGTACACAAGCTCCATGGTCTCATGTTTTCTTTGACATCAGCGCCCTCTACTGGTTAGCTGCATGGGAGTGGCTGACGACACAGGAATCAGCAGGTCTTTGCTGGGCACAAGAGGGACTGCAGCAGTAACCATTTCATTCATCAGTAAGATTACCATGGTCACCTGCAGCTCAATCATCAGTAAGATTACAGAACATTACTGTGGTCACCTGCTGCTCAATCACCAGTAAGATTACAGCACATTACCGTGGTCACCTGCAGCTCAATCACCAGTAAGATTACAGCACATTACCGTGGTCACCTGCAGCTCAATCACCAGTAAGATTACAGCACATTACCGTGGTCACCTGCAGCTCAATCATCAGTAAGATTACAGCACATTACCGTAGTCACCTGCAGCTCAATCATCAGTAAGATTACAGCACATTACCGTGGTCACCTGCAGCTCAATCACCAGTAAGATTACAGCACATTACATATCCATTGCATAGCATGACCTCCTGATGTCTGTGACCTATCAACATCACTAGAGTCTGGATATCTTGTTTTCAGGTTGTCCTACAAGCGATACTAAAACTCTTTCCATTTTAATGTAATGTCAAAAATAATGAATGGATCTCTATGGGAATTGGGGGGTGGGACTAGATTTGGCTGTAAATTCCTGTAGAGATCCATTCAAATGCAAAGAGTTTTAGTATTGCTTGTAGGACAACCTGAGAACAAGATATCCAGACTCTGGTGATTTTGATAGGTCACAGGAAGTCAGGCTATGCAATGGATACGCAACCAAATACAATACATTACTATTTTATTTGACATTATGTTAATTTCTCTCGAACATTGAAATGGGGGGCTATGTATAAAAAGTGCTGTAATTACTACATGGTGCAACCAAACTGTATAAAAACTTGGCTTAATGAAATATGAGAATCTGCACTTTGACCACATATGAATTGCTTGATTACAAACAGTGGAAATAAAACATTAATCAAAAAATCCAGAAAACCTGTTAAGGGAGCAGGACAATAGACACTACCTTAGACACTACTATAATATGCCCAGGGTTAGACACTACTGTAATATGCCCAGGGTTAGACACTACTGTAATATGCCCAGGGTTAGACACTACTGTAATATGCCCAGGGTTAGACACTACTGTAATATGCCCAGGGTTAGACACTACTGTAATATGCCCAGGGTTAGTCACATGCAGACCCCCTCAGATTCTTCACATAAGGTCAATTCAGACCAACAGAAACACAAAATAATGTGCATCCGGCTAAGATGTTCACCTCTCGAGAAGGTTAAACATATAAACCAAGACTATCAACACTACTCACCACAATGCTCTTTAGAAGCCTTTCATCCATTGGTCAATATTTGCCTCTTTCCCTGAGCAAACCTGTGACAGGGATGGACAGTATTGACACAAAAGTTCAAGGACTTTTCTTTTCAACCTTTCTTGAACAGAAAAGCATGAAGTGGTGACTCAACATGAAAACCATGTTGAACTGTTATACGGACTGAGATAGAGAACACAATGTTGTTGAACTGTTATAAATGGTAAATGGCAGGCATTTATATAGCGCCTTTATCCAAATTGATGCTTCTCCATTCACCCATTCATACATACATACACTCACACACCGACGGCGATTGGCTGCCATGCAAGGCACCACCCAGCTCGTCAGGAGCATTTGGGGGTTAGGTGTCTTGCTCAGAGACACTTCGACACAGCCCTGGCGGGGATCGAACCGGCAACCCTCCAACTGCCAGACGACTGCTCTTACTGCCTGAGCCATGTCGCCCCACGGACTGAGATAGAGAACACAATATTGTTGAACCGTTATACGGACTGAGATAGAAAACACGATGTTGTTGAGACTCCGCAGGAACAATGCTGTACTGTACTGCCGCTTGCTGCCTTTCATATTTAGGTACAGAACCGATAGAAATGAGTAAAAAATAAAACCATTATCTACACTGATTCCTTTCTGAAAGCTAGCATTCTCTGTAGCCCCATAATGTTTGGGACAAAGATACATTGTTATCATGATTCGGCTCTGTACTCCACAATGTTAGATTTGTCGATGTGGTTGAAGTGCACATTCTCAGCTTGAGTTAAAAGGTATTTCTATAAATGTTGGCTTGACCATGTAGAAATGTCAGCACTTTGTATACTTAGACACATTTCAGGGAACATAATGTTTGGTCTTCACAAATGATTCACAGGTTTCTCATTAGTTAAGTGTAATCACTTCCTCAGGGCAGGTATAAGAAAGCTTTCAGCTTCAAGTCTTTATTCTACGTTACATTCTCGGCTCTTATTGGCGTTTGTCAAGGCTGAGAAATAAGACTGAAACAGTCAGAGACAAAGGCCAAACAATAGGCTTACAGAAATCAACTGCTTGGAACATCATTAAGAGGAATGAGAGCACTGATGAGCTCAGTAATCACAAAGAGTCTGGCAGGCCAAGGAAGACCTCTACAGCTGATGACCAAAGAATTCTCACCATACTGAGGAAAAACCCCCTAACAGATCTGTAACTGTCACGGCATGGCATGTTCCCCCCTCTTTACACTGAGGGTTACTGTTCTACCCCCACTCACACACCTTCTTGTCCTTGTTTTGTTTATATCGTGTACACAATACACTGCTTTTGAATTGTATCTTTATTTATTTGCTTGGCTGTTTTTATTGTATTCTTTTATCCATTGTAAGGTAACCTCGGGTGTCTTGAAAGGTGTCTCAAATAAAATCTATTGTTATTCTTATTATTAGAAACACTGTGAATTTTATGTCTGTCCCAAACGTTACAGAGCTCACTGTATTTACTGTAAAATAGGATAAGTGGAAATAGATTAATGTTGGCAGCAGGTGTGTGTGACTGCTCGACTCCACACACAGAGCTGCTGGACTCCACACACAGAGCTGGACTCCACACACAGAGCTGGACTCCACACACAGAGCTGGACTCCACACACAGAGCTGGACTCCACACACAGAGCTGCTGGACTCCACACACAGAGCTGGACTCCACACACAGAGCTGGACTCCACACACAGAGCTGGACTCCACACACAGAGCTGCTGGACTCCACACACAGAGCTGGACTCCACACACAGAGCTGGACTCCACACACAGAGCTGGACTCCACACACAGAGCTGCTGGACTCCACACACAGAGCTGGACTCCACACACAGAGCTGGACTCCACACACAGAGCTGGACTCCACACACAGAGCTGCTCGACTCCACACACACAGAGCTGGACTCCACACACAGAGCTGCTCGACTCCACACACAGAGCTGGACTCCACACACAGAGCTGCTGGACTCCACACACAGAGCTGCTGGACTCCACACACAGAGCTGGACTCCACACACAGAGCTGGACTCCACACACAGAGCTGGACTCCACACACAGAGCTGGACTCCACACACAGAGCTGGACTCCACACACAGAGCTGCTGGACTCCACACACAGAGCTGCTGGACTCCACACACAGAGCTGGACTCCACACACAGAGCTGGACTCCACACACAGAGCTGGACTCCACACACAGAGCTGGACTCCACACACAGAGCTGGACTCCACACACACACAGAGCTGGACACATCATAGTTTTCCGTTTCCAGCACAATGTACAAAGTGTACGCAGATGCACATACAGGCACAAGCCTGAGAAGACTTTAAGCCTGGCTTGTCACTATAATTATGCGTTAGCTAATGCGGTAATGTCGCCCAAGTGTAATTTGCACAGCAAAGGCAGAGGCGGTGGCTGGAGACCTCAATGCCCAGGTTGGCATACATCATGCTTGTGCAGTTTTTAAATTATTTTTAAAATTCTGTGCTTCTCTTAGCTCAACAGTCAGCTTAAGATGTGTGTGTGTCATCTCATTGTGAGGATTCAGTTGGAGGGTAACTGGTCTAGTTGTGACCTGTCCATGCACACGTCAGTACTTAAGCACAAACTGGTTAAGCCCATCCTCTCTGTACTTAACCACAAACTGGTTAAGCCCATCCTCTGTAGAATGGCCGCCACTCATATTGGCCGAGGGAAACCTTTGCATTCATTAATTACAACAGAAATGGTCTTAAAAAGAACACGTCATAGGGCATGTTGGAAGAACAAAAACTGCATTTAAATATCAAAATAAATATTTTACATGCCAATATTGTTCAAATTATTGTATTGTTAAATTCAAAACAGATAATAAAAAACGCGTGAGCTCATGAACAGAAACAAAGCGCTAAACATAAAAAAATGTGTTTTATGAGTGTAAATGTCTCGATCTCAGCGAAATGTTGAAGTAACACCAACGCTTTTAGGGCATCCATCAGCTCTCCTGCCATGGCAAGTGCATGCTCTTTTGCAAAGTGGTTATTTCAACGTACAATTTAATTAACTAAATTTGTTTGAATTTACTTCTCAGCAAACGAAATTGTAAGTCTCAGCGAAATGAACTTTTTACAGACTGACTGCGATATAATATCTTGCGGAGCCAGTCAAACTGTACAAATTAAAGACTATAATCGCGTCTCGCGTCTCCAACCAATAATGTAAAAAAAAAAGTCACGTGATATTTTTAATTGTGCTTCTATTGCATGTAATGATACCTTATTTTAAAAGCTTGGATTCATCCTACATGTAAAGTTTGATTCATGTGTAGGAATGGATTTTATTGGATAATATTGACCTCCACCTCAGAGCCAAAATGATTTGAATGCTTTTCCCGGAAGGTATCCCTAAGCAACCGCACTCCCCCGCCCCTTTCTGCTCCGTTTAATCAGTTTAATCAGAATTGTTCATTATTGGTGATGCCAACGTTGATTGGTTTCCCCTACTTTAGACAAGCTAAAATAAAGTTCCATTAACCTCAATCTAACCGCGTTAATGACTAAACCCACCCATCCTAATAGAAAAAACTTTAACCTTACTTTACTAAAAACTTATACTCTTTTGGGAATCAATCAAGCCTCAATCAAACCTCATAAGCATCCATTGACTGGGGTTTTTGCTAATGATCCCAGCGATCATTGCCCAATAGCGGGTATAAGTTGCGCCCACACATGATTACTAAAATAAATGTTAGTCATTTTATACGACAAGCTTTGCTACATGACCCATCCTGCATCCCTGTCTGAGCTGGCTCTTCAACACTAAACGGTTTTTAAACGTACAGCCGATAAGAAACGTCCGCATGGGTAAAACATAGATCAAACCCAGAGTTCGTTCATGATTTATCTGCGCTTACTCAACAAAAGTGGCTGGATCATCTGACTCCCTCTCTGATTGGCTATCTTTCCGACAATTGAGAAACAGGTGCTTAGCCATGACTAGGAAGGCTAAATCTGAGTTTTATCCGTCATCTCTCTCTGACTAGAGACTGCAGAGGGAATTCTGCTAAATTCTGAAAAAAAATCTCTAAATCTCACAGCAAATCTCTGAAGCAAAACTCTGCCCCCGCAATCCCACAACATCAGGTACAATTACCGATAAAAGTAAATCACGTGGTGCCTTCAACGCCCACTTTGCCTCTGTGGGCCACTTATTTGATTCCTTTTAAGGTCTTAAATGTTTCTGATCTTAGTGGCAGCCATCATGCTTTAACGAACGTTTCCTCCACCTTTCGGCTCTTTACAGAAGGGGAAGTGTCAGATGCAGCGCTCGCTGTAGACACATTTGGATCCCAAACGTCTAAGGCTGGGTGCAGCGCTGGCTGTAAAACCATCATTCGCATTTAATCACTGGAGACGCCTGAGATAGGGGAAGCAGCACAACCCCCTCGACATGAAGGTGGAGAAACGAGTCATCTCGATAATCATCTCCCGATTGCCAAACTTAATTCCTCCCTTCACTCCTGTGTTTCCGCACAAAATAACGTATACGCCTCCATTCTCAACCCCACCCGCCGACACCCCCAATATGATTATATCCATATCATATATCCATGATTATACGACCATGTGATAGCAACGAGCACAGACAGCCATGGCCTGATGATTCATAAAGCATCTGCTTTGTCTCGTGTCGTTATTTGTTGTTTGGTTGTTGGGAATGACATCCTACAATCAGGGGCCTCCCCCTCGAGGCACCGGGGAAAGGCGCCAAAGTGTTGGCCTTGTCTTGTTATTTGTTTGTTGTGTGAACATATTTCCACAATCACAGTGTTTATTATTGTATTGGCTTAATGTAAAGCATTTTGAGCTTGTTACACAGATGGGGTATTGAACATTCTCCAGTATGTAGATTATGGATTAACTAGGATACCTTTATCAAAATAAATAATGTTTCAGTTTTAAAACGAGGAAAACAATGATTCAATCCACACTGCTATCAAATCTTTATGTTTTTTATATGCATGCCGCTGTTACCATTTAAAAACATTTCGAGGCCATCTATCACAGTGCTGTCCGTTTCATTCCGTTTCATTTTTTAGTGTCCTTGCAGCATGTCAAACTTTTGGTTGACGACTGGGTATTTAAAGAGTGCACTTGTTTATAGTTGAAATCGTCTCTATTCTATCTAATTGTATCAATTTAATTTATTTTGATCTATTCTATTAATTTAAAGTATTTTTATTGCATTCTCTCTTTAACATTTTGTTTTGCTGAATTTCGTGTGACTTTTTTAAAGCAGTCCCGTGAGTCCGAGTGAGACTTCCCTATTAAAATAAATGTAAATAAATTATATTTTTATTGACTTTTAGCGAAGCAGATTTAATTGCTATATTTTTTTTAAAGCGCAAACAGTGAAACAGGTAGTTTTAAGGAGCGCAGTTAGACTTGCATATTCTACATTTAATACTCGCACAACGTGCTGCGTCCAGTAAATGGTAAAATGCGAAACTCAAACCATCACAGCTTAGCGTAAAGCTCGGGGGTAGCACAGTATCAATTGTAGAAGCTATTTAGGCCAACCTCTGTTAATGAGCAAACAGCCCGCCTCGCCAATCTGAGAGAGAATGCAACTTGAGATAAACTCTGACAAAGACTTTTGAAATTGAATTAAACTTTCCTTCAAAGCTCCAAATGGTTAACATTTATTCCTAATATTTGGAATTGGGCACGCCTTATGTTCACAGTCTGAGAGAAAATAAGCAGTTTCCACACATTTTTGTGTTTTGTGGAGTGGAAAAATACGTCGAATTAAATATGATAATAGTAAAAAAAGAAAAAAGAAAGAAAAAAAAAAGAAATTTGTGGGGGATTAGTGTCTCAATGAGTTTAAAAACATGCCATTGCGTAACTCGCGTCCTCGGACATGTATATGAGGTAGGTGTTGAAAATTAACTTGCTTTGTGACGCCTATAGAAAACGAACGGCTCTTCAGAAGTTTCAGAATGCAGGAGCGACCTTCGGGCATACCTGCCGAGGGGGCAGGTAGGGTTGATACGTTGCAGGTGATCCCTAACAAACAAAAGCCCCTTTGTCCGCTAGCTAACAAGAGAATCCTCCAGATCGCATCAAATCTTCTAAAAATGATAACGAATGATGGCCAGGCGGTGGATCAGTTAGATCTAAATGCAGTGTGTTTACCCTGCAGCTTTCCTGATGCCATTCATCACACAACTACAAATAAAGTAAACTGGCGTCATAGTCCACCATGCAAACATGTAGTGACCTACATTGTCCGCACATAATTGTTGTGACTGACTGTAATTATAAGGTGAAGTGGGTTTAGCAACCACAAAAACGTAGCTATTACTCAGTAAACCACACATTCCGTAATGACTTCATATCAACCTTATATGGTTGGCATTTATATAGCGCCTTTATCCAAAGCGCTGAACAGAATATGGTTCAAATGAGTGTATATGACTCCGTAGTTAAACACATAATATAACGAGGATCTCTTCTCAAAAACAGTTTGTTTGAAAATAACGTGAATGTGAGTTTTTTTTGTTTGTTTTTTCTGGAAAATTCCCATCGGGTTTGTTAAACCTAGATTTCAGGATTTGAGAAGTGAAACTAAATAATCTCACCTAACCAATTCAACTTATTTATTTACATTTCAAAATTCCACGGACCTGCATCCAATGAGAAGGAAGTGGTGATAAGGAAGGAGGGGGTTGGTTAAAAAGACGCCAGGGTGGAACACATCTCAGCTGCAGACAACAGGTGTGTGGATCACAGTCCCAGTGCAAAATGAGGAAATACAGTTTGGACTACTTCAAGAGTTTTATATTTAAGAACTCAAACGCAGAAGAAACGGTAAGAACGGAGTCTTCTGCTGTCCCGTAATGACTAAGTTACCAGTACGAAATGATTGACAAATAATTGAAGGCGTAAAATAATTACTCTCATCCTCCGTCATGATGCTCTGCGACTCAATTCCACTTTACCATTGTTTATTATTTGTGCAATGCATTAACAATATTTGGGGATTTGTAGTGCAGCATTAGGAGTTTATAGAATGTCGATCACGTTTCACTTTAACTGATTTATCTGCGGCTCGCGGACACTGTTTTCGTGTTTTCGCCCGAAGACTCGTTCTCGGCCGCGGGGAATCGGAGAGGTCGCAGCGATCTAAAATATCCTGCTAATCCACATATCTAAAGAACCGAGTGAATGAAGTTAAACGGAAACGATAGCATGTGCAACGCCTTTTTTCACCAAGGAGACAGTCCTTAGACTAATCTGTTAAAGTAATACATTTTAAAAGGAGATGCTCAATCTTACGGTATGGGTGCAGGCTTTTGTTCCAACCAAGCAGTTACACACCTGATTCTACAAATCAAATCGCAAATACTGTAATGGTTGATCAGTAGAATCAGGTGTGTAACTGCTTGGTTGGAACAAAAGCCTGCCCCCATACCGGTTTCTGGGAAAGACTGAGCATCTGTGCTTTAAAATACACAGTAATTCAAATCAAGTAGCCTATTAAATCAGTTGTGATCAGTGTACAACACAAAGGGCTGGTGTGGGTGCTGCCCTAAATAGCCATGGATTTCAAACAAGACATTCAGTGGGCAATGGTGTGGTTAAAACAAAAACCTGTATCACACTTGCCCTCTTCGGATCGGGGAGGGGGGAATTCAATCACATGGATTTGATAATTAGCACAATTCTTCAGCCCGGAGGTTGAACTAATTGGTGAAATCAGCTGGCTTAGATAATGGGTGGAAGGACTCTGGATAAGAGCGTCTGCCAAATGCCAATAATGTAATGTAATGACCCTGGATCACCTCTGATGCCCATTGGGCGATATTGGCTCAGGCAGTAAGAGCAGTCGTCTCATTGGCTCAGGTGGTAAGAGCAGTCATCTGGCAGGTGGAGGGTTGCTGGTTTGATCCCACCCTGGGTGTGTCGAAGTGTCCTGACGAGCTGGTTGGCGCCTTGCATGGGAGCCAATCGGCGTTAGTGTGTGAGTGTGTGTATGAATGGGTGAATGAGAAGCATCAATTGTACAGCACTTTGGATAAAGGCGCTATATAAATGACGACTTAATTGATGTTATTTCATTTCTTTGTTGCTTACAATGGTCTCTGATCATTTTTGGGGAAAAGCAGCCGGTTTCACTGCCTGAATATTACTGTTCTACTCTTGTTACACTTACACTAATGATCTGATGAAGTGAAGTTCGGCGCGTATTAGTGTTACACTGAATAGACTGACGTGTGTAGTTATTGGTGTTACACTGAATAGACTGACGTGTGTAGTTATTAGTGTTACACTGAATAGCCTGATGTGTGTGGTTATTAGTGTTACACTGAATAGACTGACGTGTGTAGTTATTAGTGTTACACTGAATAGACTGACGTGTGTAGTCATTAGTGTTACACTGAATAGACTGACGTGTGTGGTTATTAGTGTTACACTGAATAGACTGACGTGTGTGGTTATTAGTGTTACACTGAATAGCCTGATGTGTGTGGTTATTAGTGTTACACTGAATAGACTGACTTGTGTAGTTATTGGTGTTACACTGAATAGACTGACGTGTGTGGTTATTAGTGTTACACTGAATAGACTGACTTGTGTAGTTATTAGTGTTACACTGAATAGACTGACGTGTGTGGTTATTAGTGTTACACTGAATAGACTGACGTGTGTAGTTATTAGTGTTACACTGAATAGCCTGATGTGTGTGGTTATTAGTGTTACACTGAATAGACTGACGTGTGTAGTTATTAGTGTTACACTGAATAGACTGACGTGTGTAGTCATTAGTGTTACACTGAATAGACTGACGTGTGTGGTTATTAGTGTTACACTGAATAGACTGACGTGTGTGGTTATTAGTGTTACACTGAATAGCCTGATGTGTGTGGTTATTAGTGTTACACTGAATAGACTGACTTGTGTAGTTATTGGTGTTACACTGAATAGACTGACGTGTGTGGTTATTAGTGTTACACTGAATAGACTGACGTGTGTGGTTATTAGTGTTACACTGAATAGCCTGATGTGTGTGGTTATTAGTGTTACACTGAATAGCCTGACGTGTGTGGTTATTAGTGTTACACTGAATAGACTGATGTGTGTGGTTATTAGTGTTACACTGAATAGCCTGATGTGTGTGGTTATTAGTGTTACACTGAATAGACTGATGTGTGTGGTTATTAGTGTTACACTGAATAGCCTGATGTGTGTGGTTATTAGTGTTACACTGAATAGCCTGATGTGTGTGGTTATTAGTGTTACACTGAATAGCCTGATGTGTGTGGTTATTAGTGTTACACTGAATAGCCTGATGTGTGTGGTTATTAGTGTTACACTGAATAGCCTGATGTGTGTGGTTATTAGTGTTACACTGAATAGCCTGATGTGTGTGGTTATTAGTGTTACACTGAATAGACTGACGTGTGTGGTTATTAGTGTTACACTGAATAGCCTGATGTGTGTGGTTATTAGTGTTACACTGAATAGACTGACGTGTGTGGTTATTAGTGTTACACTGAATAGCCTGATGTGTGTGGTTATTAGTGTTACACTGAATAGCCTGATGTGTGTGGTTATTAGTGTTACACTGAATAGCCTGATGTGTGTGGTTATTAGTGTTACACTGAATAGACTGACGTGTGTGGTTATTAGTGTTACACTGAATAGACTGACGTGTGTGGTTATTAGTGTTACACTGAATAGCCTGACGTGTGTGGTTATTAGTGTTACACTGAATAGACTGACGTGTGTGGTTATTAGTGTTACACTGAATAGCCTGATGTGTGTGGTTATTAGTGTTACACTGAATAGACTGACGTGTGTGGTTATTAGTGTTACACTGAATTGCCTGACGTGTGTGGTTATTAGTGTTACACTGAATTGCCTGACTCGGTGCGTTTCAGGATGTCTGTGAGGGGCCGGATCCCGCAGGGGGCAGCGCAGAGGAGAACCCGGAGCGGGGGAACTGGGCCAATAAGAGGGAGTACATGCTGTCCATGGTGGGGTACGCTGTCGGGCTGGGGAACGTGTGGAGGTTCCCCTACCTCACCTACAAAAACGGAGGAGGTAGCACTCATCCTAGAGCTCATTAGTCCAACCAGCTGTGCGCTTGTGCGCTTGTGCGTGTAGTGTGTTTAGGCGTGCGTTAGGGTTTATCTTTAAAGCCGAGATGCCTGTGCTTTATAGTGTGCATAACCTCAGTCAGCACTTTACTAGGCATTTATTAGACTTTTTTTTTTTCCTGCTGCTGTAGTCTATCCACTAAGAGCTTTAACATGTTGTGTGTTGCTCTTCTGCACACCACTGTTGTAATGTGTGGTTATTTACGTTACTGTCACCTTCCTCTCAGCTTTCGCCAGTCTATTTTCTTTCTATTCCATGGGATTCATACTGAATGGGCTATTACCCACTCTCACCTTCCTCCTCTCCTCCTCTCCTCCTCCTCCTCAGGGGCCTTCCTCATCCCGTACTTCATCATGCTGGCTGTGGCTGGCCTGCCACTCTTCTTCATGGAGTGCTCGCTGGGCCAGTTCTCCAGCCAGGGCCCTGTCACCGTGTGGAAGGTGGTTCCCATCCTGCAGGGTGAGTCTGCGCCGAGTCACTCACTCACTCTCTCGCACTCGCACTCGCACTCGCACTCGCACTCACTCTCACTCTCACTCTCACTCTCACTCTCACACTCTCACTCTCACTCTCACTCTCACACTCTCACTCTCACTCTCACACTCACACTCACACTCACACTCACACTCACTCTCACACTCACACTCACACTCACACTCACACTCACACTCACACTCACACTCACACTCACACTCACACTCACACTCACACTCACACTCACACTCACACTCTCTCACTCTCACTCTCACACTCACACTCACACTCACACTCACACTCACACTCACACTCACACTCACACTCACACTCACACTCTCTCTCTCTCTCTCTCTCTCTCTCTCTCTCACACTCACACACACCTCTACACACTCGCACTCGCTCACTCACTCACAGCAGGTTTTAGTGGCGTTTGTTAGTGGAGCTGCTGAACAGTGTTCACGTGAGGTTGTGGGAAATCAAGTTTTCCACATGAGTCTAACTGGCACTCAGGCACACAGCCGCTGTGGATAGCGGGTATAATGGGTAAGCAGTGTAAATTCCTGTTTTATGATTTTTAAGTGTGAGATGGATATTGCAGTTGGCCCTACATTAAAGAAGGGTTTATTTGCTGAAGGAATGAGTTAAAGAAGGGTTTATTTGCTGAAGGAATGATTTCAACCCCCCCCACCCCTTTTAACTACGTGCTCATAACATAAAACGTTTTTTATATGTTTTATGTTATGAGGAACGTAAAGGAAGTTTTGGTATTTATGACCGAGCATTGCAGGTCACTGGGTCTGCTGTGTGCTTCCCTGGTTAGGTACCATGTGATCTAACAATAACCCAGTCTGAACCCAGAAACCAATCAGGGTTAGGGTTATGGTAAGGTTAGAGTAAGGTTGCATTCAAGGAGTTGCTGCTTCACCATTTACTCCAGTAAGTAAACAAACAAAACGGTTTGTTTCGTAAACTGAAGAGTGTATCTGCTTACAACTCAAGGCTATCTATGACTTTAAATTAGTATTTGGGGATAGTATAGAGGTACAGAGTGATGAATGGAAATATGAATGCATGTAAACATTGTTAATGTTAATGTACAGGTGTATGGGTGACTGTTTCTCCATGTTCACAGGTGTAGGGGTGACTGTTTCTCCATGTTCACAGGTGTAGGGGTGACTGTTTCTCCATGTTCACAGGTGTAGGGGTGACTGTTTCTCCATGTTTACAGGTGTAGGGGTGACTGTTTCTCCATGTTCACAGGTGTAGGGGTGACGATGGTGCTGGTCAGCACTCTGGTGGCGATCTACTACAACGTCATCGTGGCCTACAGCATCTACTACTTGTTTGCCTCGTTCCAGTCTCCGTTGCCGTGGAGCGACTGCTTCTCCTGGTCAGACGAGCGCTGTGGTGTCTCTCCCAAAGGTTCTTTTACTATTCACTGTGCCGTTTACTGTTCACCTCCCGTACAGTACACCGGACAGATCAAAACAAGTCATCACTTCTTCACAAAAAAAAACGACATGATTGACTTTTTGACCCATCTACCTCATTGCACAAAAGCACAACGCTCTTTAATCCAGTACATTCCAGATCAGAGAAATGTGTAATGGATCATCGAGATCAATGACAATTTTCCTGACCTCTTGAAAGATTCAAAATAACATGCAAATTCTTACCTGTGAATGGGAATTAAAAGAAAATATGGTGTAATTAATGTGTAAGTTTACCACTCTATTGCTGCATGTTAACTGGGATGTAACTGACAATTAATTTAAAAAAAAAAACTCTTTAAAATGTATTGAGATTGGTTTGTAATGTAGGGGCAGTGCACAATGGCCTATAAGGCACAATAGCTATATTCACATGTATTCATCGCAGATTATAATTCGGGTATTTCTATTCTGACCAAAGAAGAGCCATAGACCAGGTGTGACTGGCCTGCAGTAATCTAGTTTTATAATTAACGGTAAGCTGACACAGGAGCAGCTACAGGGCTAACGGCACTGAATGCATTCACTACCCAGATGAGCAGAAGAGACTTCAGTGGAGTTTAAAAACGCTCAACACAAGGCTGTAACTCGCCGCTTCTGTACCCTAAAACTGAACTTTGGTTTTACATTTTTAAACAAAATGTCAATATTTACCAAACTATGAATGCTGGTTGACAGGCCATTGGTTGAAAAAGCTGGATAACCTTGCTGTGTGTGAACATGCTGCACTGTGCAGGCCTGTGCAACGTGACCTCTGGAAACGGGACCGTGCTGGTGAACACAACCTGGCTATCGGACAACAACCAGACCTGCCCTGAGCCCAGCCTGGTGCCCCTCCCCGTGCAGAGCCCCAGTGAACAGTACTGGGAGTAAGAGGCATTAACGTGACTGTGTGTGACTGTGCTCCCGGTGTGTGACTGTGCTCTCTGTGACTGATCTGTGTGTAACTGTGCTCCATGTGTGACACTGCTCCCTGTGTGTGACTGTGCTCCCTGTGTGTGACTGTGCTCCCTGTGTGTGACTGTGCTCCCTCTGTATGTTCTGTGTTCTCTGTGTAACTGTGCTCTGTGTGTAACTGTGCTCCATGTGTAACTGTGCTCCATGTGTGACTGTGCTCCCCGTGTGTGTGACTGTGTTCTCTGTGTAACTGTGCTCCCTGTGTGTGACTGTGCTCCCTCTGTATGTTCTGTGTTCTCTGTGTAACTGTGCTCTGTGTGTAAGTGCTCTCTGTGTGTAACTGTGTTCTCTGTGTAACTGTGCTCTGTGTGTAACTGTGCTCCATGTGTAACTGTGCTCCATGTGTGACTGTGCTCCCCGTGTGTGTGACTGTGTTCTCTGTGTGACTGTGCTCCCTGTGTGTGACTGTGCTCCCTCTGTATGTTCTGTGTTCTCTGTGTAACTGTGCTCTGTGTGTAGCTGTGTTCTCTGTGTAACTGTGCTCTGTGTGTAACCGTGTTCTCTGTGTAACTGTGCTCTGTGTGTAGCTATGTTCTCTGTGTAACTGTGCTCTGTGTGTAGCTGTGTTCTCTGTGTAACTGTGCTCTGTGTGTAGCTGTGTTCTCTGTGTAACTGTGCTCTGTGTGTAAGTGTTCTCTGTGTAACTGTGCTCTGTGTGTAACTGTGTTCTCTGTGTAACTGTGCTCTCTGTGCTCAGCTTGGTGGCGCTGAAGCGCTCTGCGAGCATGGAGGAGACGGGGGAGGTGGTCTGGTCCCTGGCCCTCTGCCTGCTCCTGGGCTGGCTGCTGATTGCCGTGTCTCTCTTCAAAGGCATCAAGTCCTCTGGGAAAGTGAGTCTGGCCCCGCCCCCATGTGCAGAGGGTCATCCTGGGGGGGGGGGAGGGCGGAGAGGGGGGGACTTCGGTCTTCGGTCTTCTTTATGTTCCTGACGTTCCTGGCGCTCCCTCTCCTGTGCCTCCGCTCCCAGGTGGTGTACTTCACAGCCACCTTTCCCTACGTCGTCCTCCTGATCCTGCTGATCCGGGGAGTCACTCTGGAGGGCTCCAGAGAGGGGATCGACTACTACATCGGCACCCAGTCCAACCTGACCAAGCTCGTGGAAGCAGAGGTAAACACGGTTAAAAACGCCCCTCACACTGCAAACGGGGTGCATTAAGCTGCTTACTGTGATGTATTCGCAGTAGTTTGTTCAAAATCTGAAATTAGATGTAATCGTCCAGGGCCAAGGAGTATGGATCGATCTGTCAGTTGTTCTACTGTACTATTATGTGTCCACCACGAGGGGGCGATGGAGCCGTTATAACTTGCTTCGGTTTGACATGGCTATCGCGAGCACCCAGGAAGTGCAGAGCTGCTTCTAACCGCTTTCCTCTGGTTCAGGTGTGGAAGGACGCCGCCTCACAGATATTCTACTCGCTCTCCATTGCTTGGGGCGGGGTCATGACCCTGGCGTCCTACAACAAGTTTGAAAACAACTGCTACAAGGACTCCATCATCGTGTGCCTGACCAACTGCGGGACCAGCGTCTTCGCCGGGTTCGCCATCTTCTCCATCCTCGGTCACATGGCCCACGTGTCGGGGAAGCCGGTGTCAGAGGTCGCGCAGGACGGTAGGCCCCCTGTTCACCTGTCCGTCACAGAAGGGCCCGCCCGTCACACAACGGCCTGCTCATTTTATACAGAACTGAAGGATGATTATTCAGTTCAGTATTTTCATGTATGATGGTTTAACTGCATGTACAAGAACATGGCTCTCAAAGCTGCACGCACACATTTGTACAGCCTGCTTTGCTGACAAATCCTCCATTTTCCTAGAGAACACGAACATGAGAATCTAATCATGGTGGAATACCCTGCATTGTCATCTTAAGATAAGATGAGATAAAATAAAAGATTGGGGTGCACATTTATGGAATATCAAGATGTGTGTGGCTGTCTGTGGTGTACATGTTGTGTAACTGGTATACATGTCATAACCTCTGTCCTCTGCTCCAGGGTTTGGCCTGGCGTTTATCGCCTACCCTGAAGCCCTGTCCCAGCTGCCCGTGTCCCCGCTGTGGTCTGTGCTGTTCTTCTTCATGCTGCTGACTCTCGGCCTGGACTCTCAGTTCGCCAGCATCGGTGAGCCGGAGGACCGACCCAGACGTTACGGGCCACCCCTGGTTCTGACCCAGACGTTACGGGCCACCCCTGGTTCTGACCCAGACGTTACGGGCCACGCCTGGTTCCGACCCAGACGTTACGGGCCAAGCCTGGTTCCGACCCAGACGTTACGGGCCACGCCTGGTTCCGACCCAGACGTTACGGGCCACGCCTGCTTGTGCACAGTTTCTGATTCCCCGCCTCCCTTTCCACAGAGGTCATCACCACTTCGCTTCAGGACATTTTCCCCGCCGTCTTCAAGTCCAAAGGGAGCCTGCTGACTGTGGCCACCTGCATCACCCTCTTCCTGCTGGGGCTGCCCTGCGTCACTAGAGTAGGTCATCAAAGGGAGCCGGCTTTTACATACGAGGTCATGAAAGGGAGCCGGCTTTTATCTATGAGGTCATCAAAGGGAGCTTTTTTTTAAATGAATACTCATTCATTTAAATTTCCAGCGTTACCATATTAGTGCACTGAAATGCAGTCAATTCTGCTTTGTGAGACACTGACGTGGTGCCTCCGTCTCTCAGTCAGGGATTTACTGGGTCACCCTGATGGACCATTTCTGCGGCGGGTGGGTTCTTCTGGTGGCTGCAATACTGGAGCTGTTTGGACTGTGCTATATCTACGGTACTAAATACCCTCACACACCGGCCCAGCTACTGAAATACCCTCACACACTGACCCAGCTACTGAAATACCCTCACACACTGGCCCAGCTACTGAAATACCCTCACACACTGGCCCAGCTACTGAAATACCCTCACCCACTGGCCCAGCTACTGAAATACCCTCACACACTGACCCAGCTACTGAAATACCCTCACACACTGGCCCAGCTACTGAAATACCCTCACACACTGGCCCAGCTACTGAAATACCCTCACACACTGGCCCAGCTACTGAAATACCCTCACACACTGGCCCAGCTACTGAAATACCCTCACACACTGGCCCAGCTACTGAAATACCCTCACACACTGGCCCAGCTACTGAAATACCCTCACACACTGGCCCAGCTACTGAAATACCCTCACACACTGGCCCAGCTACTGAAATACCGTCACACACTGGCCCAGCTACTGAAATACCCTCACACACTGGCCCAGCTACTGAAATACCCTCACACACTGACCCAGCTACTGAAATACCCTCACACACTGACCCAGCTACTGAAATACCCTCACACACTGACCCAGCTACTGAAATACCCTCACACACTGACCCAGCTACTGAAATACCCTCACACACTGACCCTGCTACTGAAATACCCTCACACACTGGCCCAGCTACTGAAATACCCTCACACACTGACCCAGCTACTGAAATACCCTCACACACTGGCCCAGCTACTGAAATACCCTCACCTGCTGTGGGCTGAACACACCTTGCTTAACACAGAGTTATTGCAGGAGGGAACCGCTTCATCAAGGATATCGAGATGATGATCGGGGAGAGGAGCTCCTGGTTCTGGCTCTGGTGGAGGTCCTGCTGGTTCTTCATCTCGCCCTGCGTCCTCCTTGTGAGTAACTGCCACTTCATCACATCCACAGGAGTCCCGTTTCTGTTCAGTTTCTGACACATTAAAGGCCCGTCCACACCTATGAGGATAGTCTACTCAAGTCACATTTATTTATAAAGCACATTAAAAATGACTACCGTCAACCCAAGTGCTGTACAATTTCCAATTTCTAATTAAACATTGAGCCCTGGGGGACTCCTCGCGGAATAGGAGCAGAGGAGGATGAGGAGCACTTGATGTTAACTGAGAAGGTCCTGTTCTTTGGATAAGAGGCACACCATTTTAGAGCAGTTCCTTGAATGCCAATTGAATGCATAATCTGGTCAATTAGGATATCATGGTCGACCGTGTCCAAAGCAGCTCTTCGGCCCAACAAAACTAAAATGGAGCATTCTCCGTGTCAACAGGAAGTCATTTGACATTTTAAGGAGGGCAGATTCAGTACTGTGAAGGGCTCTGAAGCCAGACTGGAACTTTTCAGAGATGTTAAAGATTGCAGGTGACATAGCCGAGAGACTATTTACAGATCGTTATAGTTCAGCAGTGTGGATGGGCCTTCAGAGCAGTGTCCGATGACCATCAGTTAAATCAGTCCATCCTTCTGGAGCAGGAAGTGCATCACTGCCCCACTCTCTCACCCAGGTTATCCTGGCCTGGTCCCTCCTCACGGTCTCCATGCCCACCTATGGCTCTGTGGTGTACCCCCCCTGGGGCCTGACCCTGGGCTGGTGCATGACGGCCTTCTGCCTGCTGTGGATCCCCGTCTGCGCCGTCTGGAAGGTGCTGAGGGCCGAGGGAAACCTATGGCAGGTGAGAACATCAATCCCCTAAAACACCTTTACTACCTGCTACACCTGCTCGCCTAAAACACCATTACCTGCTCCACCTGCTCACCTAAAACACCTTTATTACCTGCTACACCTGCTCACCTAAAACACCTTTATTACCTGCTACACCTGCTCACCTAAAACACCTTTATTACCTGCTCTACCTTTTCACGTAAAACACCTTTATTACCTGTGACCTGCCTCAGCACCTTACACAGCCTGACTGACTCTCGCATAGTTGGTGTACTGCAAAAATGTTCAGTTGAATCTGCTGATTTGAAACCCAGTACAATAACCTAGTGACCGTTGCCTAGTGGCAGTAGTGTAGAGACCGTACCCTAGCGACCGTAGCCTAGTAACAGCCCTGTGTTTCAGCGCGTGAAGACGGCGTGCTCCTCAGCGGAGGACTGGGGGCCGTACCTGGAGCGCCACTGGGGGGAGCGCTACCAGAGGAAGCGCTGCTATTGGAGGAAGAGCTCCCTGACCTCGCCCGACTCCGACACCTGCGTCATCACCAACATGCACAGCGTCAAGCTCTGACCACACCGCCATTCCCACGCCATTCCCACGCCATTCCCACGCCATTCCCACGCCATTCCCACTCCATTTCAACGTGTGTAGACTGCGTGTGCGTGTGCGCTCGAGTGCACACAACTACAAGCCCACTTGCACTGCACTGGTTAAATATGGGTTTGGATATTTTTAATGAAGTTTTTATACAAATGCCTTTTAAACATTTTGCTATTTCAGCAAGGATCTGCATAGCCATTCATCATTGCTCCATTTTATATGTGTATTTAACTTGATCAAATGCGCTTTATATCTGGATCTGATGTTCATGATCACACACTGGGGCCGACATGGCTCAGGCAGTAAGAGCAGTCGTCTCATTGGCTCAGGCAGTAAGAGCAGTCGTCTCATTGGCTCAGGCAGTAAGAGCAGTCGTCTCATTGGCTCAGGCAGTAAGAGCAGTCGTCTCATTGGCTCAGGCAGTAAGAGCAGTCGTCTGGCAGTCGGAGGGTTGCCGGTTCGATCCCCCGCCCAGGCTGTGTCGAAGTGGCCCTAGGCAAGACACCTAACCCCCAAATGCTCCTGACGAGCTGGTTGGGGCCTTGCATGGCAGCCCATCGCCGTTGGTGTGTGAGTGTGTGTATGAATGGGTGAATGAGAGGCATCAATTGTACAGCGCTTTGGATAAAGGCGCTATATAAAATGCCAACCAACCATTTACACTTGACAATAAGGGTACGTTAATTGGCATTATAACTAATTATAAGCATCTTATTGGTTCAATTGTATTTCATTACAAACTAATGTATTACTTGCATCAATATTTATACATTAGCAACCCATAGGTTAAATGTATAATTAGTTAACCATTAACAAATACGTTAACTGTTGTCATTCCAATATTAATAGGCATTAACTAATATAGTTTCTAACATGAATTAGTGATGTACAAATGCATGAACAAAGCTGTACAGATTAACTTCAGTGGTTAGTAGTTAGTAGTTAGTAACCACATTAGTTAATGCCAATTCATGTGACCTTATTGTAAAGTGTTACCTTTTATAAAAAAAAAAATGTGTTCTTTGGTTTTGTCTTTCTGGCTTTTCTTGTTTAAATGTACTCAGGATTATTAGATATGCCTAATAACTACCAAGTGGGAAAGTATAATTGAGCACTGTAAGTTTGTGCTAGAATCTATCTACCGGATGTCTAATAAAACGTAAAGCACAAATCTTCATGCTTTGTCTGAATTTTTAAAGCATTCTGTGAAGGCTGTCCCTGATGCCAGCATTAGGGCTGATTGTTGATCAACATCATTTTGAGATCAGGGGTGCGGTGGTCTAATTATAGGGAACTCTCGGATAAATTAGTTGTGTTCCGTTGGAGGTGCTGTCCCAGGGTTGGAGGTGCTGTCGCAGTGTGGGAGATGCTGCCCCAGGGTGGGAGGTGCTGTCCCAGGGTTGGAGGTGCTGTCCCAGGGTTGGAGGTGCTGTCCCAGGGTTGGAGGTGCTGTCGCAGGGTGGGAGGTGCTGTCGCAGGGTGGGAGGTGTGTGAAAGTATGTTCAGGTGTGGGTAAGCCAGCCAGCAGCTTTCCTTCTCTACTGGTACTTCATCCTGAGAGGGAGATCATGAATCAAACGTTCAAATGTGACATTGTCAGATGTTGATGGATATCTAAATACAAAGTGCAGCAAATTGGTATCGCCATTAGGTTCAATAACATGCCTTTTCATCTTCTGAAGAGATGACCGTTTTATGGTTCCTTCAGGTAGCATGCTAGCCTTGGCCAGGACCGCTCTATGACAGTCAGGACCTAAAGCTTTCAAAAGAAATGTGCAGTCATGATCTCACTGGCATTCACGTTAGAGGCTGACCTGCTTTCTCCAGACACTGCTGTAACCTCTGTTCGTTCTGTTGATGGCCTGATTGCACATTATTCATTCATGTCACGTTTTTGAATACAGAGGCAGTGTGAAAAAGTTTTGTTGGGTTCATAGTGAAAGATATAATTTGACCGCAGATAAATGCCTTCATCCACTCCCACAGGGAATAAAACTATCTCTGGAGTTTGATTGAGCCATTTTAAAATGAAGTTGCAGTGACAGAAAGTCAACAATTACTCAGTAATAATTCAGTAATGAGACGTTCATCTAGTCACAGAGCCTGTAGTTGTTTTGGCGCACTCTGCAAGACTGGATTCATAAATAGTTACCACCTACAGCCAGCAAGTCCTTTTTTATATTTGTAATCTATAATATCAAGTGATAACGATCATAAAAAGCCACCTGCACAACGCAGTCAGGCAAATAATATACAATCAGGAAATCGGAACAATATTTCTATTTGAAGACAAGATTACCATACTGGAGACAAGATTACAGTACTGGAGACAAGATTACAGTACCTTTTCAGCTGGTGCCTCGGTCTGCCACTCACAGGAGGCTCTCTCCCGAGGTCCCCTGTGCCCAGGCCTTCAGCTTCACGTGTAGAGTTCAGAGGGCTCTTCATTCCCAAAGCTCACGACTATTCCAATATTCTGGATTCATCCATGTTATGCAGAGTTATGCAGCTTAGCATGTGATATCAATTATTGTGTACAATGTAGTAAAATTTGCTTCTTTAAAAAAGAAAAAAAAATTTAAACACTAAATATAGATTTTATTATGAGCATATTCTAGCCACTAGAGAGCAGTCAGTCTTTTCCCAATTCTAGAGGAAAAGACTAATTCAGGGGGATGGTACATTCCCAACTACACCAGTGAAATAAAATCACTATCTGATTATCTTTGAGGCAGAAGAAGGCTCAATCATGTCTTTGTACAATTCTCTGAAATAATTTTCACATCTTTGCATCCACATTATTAAAAATTGTAATAATCTCAAATTGTATTTAACTTGAGCAAGCTCACATTCACACAGACAGGACATATTGTAAAGTGTCTCGTTTATTATACCATAACATTTATGCATTATGCATGATTGTCTGTCTCACCTCCCTTTGTCTAATATGGTATTACTCTGGTACAGTTGTGTTCAAGAAAATAGCAGTACAACATCAGTAACCTGATGAACCACTGTTATTAGTAGTAGTGATATTTCTGCATGCCAAATACTTCACTTGTAGACGTAGAAGTGTAATATAAAAACAACAGACCCAACTGTCATGACATGCACACTGCTTCTTCTGAGTAACTGACTCGTTCATTGAAAGGGGCGTGTTGAAAATAATAGCAGTGTGGAGTTTAGAGAATTCATTCATTCTGTGAAAAAACAGGTGTCATTAATTGTCCTTTATTAAGGAAGAAGGGAAGCAAATGTTTCACACATTGTTATAAAATATATTTCCTTCTGAATTGCTAAATAAAATGGGCCATTCCAAACATTGCTCGGAGGAACAACGTCATTTGAATAAAAAGTTGATTGGAGAGGGGAAAACATATAAAGAAGTGCAGCAAATTCTAGGATGCTCAGCTAAAATTTTCTCAAATGCTTTAAAATGGCAACAAAAACTCGACACAAGCAGAAGAAAACAAGCAACTGCTGTGAAAACGGATCGGAGAATCGTCAGAATGGCAAAGATTCAGCCATTCATCAGCTCCAGAAAGATCAAAGATGATCTACAATTACCTGTAAGTGCTGTTACAGTCAGAAGACGTTTGTTCTTTTCGGGTCTAGTGGTCATCGACAGTACATCAGACAACCCCGGGTACTGAATTCAAGATACAGTACACTGTGAAGACTGTGAAGCATGGTGGCGCAAAAATGATGGTATGGTTTTTCATACTATGGTGTTGGGTTCTTATACCAGGGATCATGGATCAGTTTGAATACATCAAAATAATGGAAGAGATTATGCTGCCGAAGAGGAAATGCCCCTGAAATGGACCCAAACACATGAGCAACATCTTGGGTCCAGACAAAAAGGACTGAGGTAATGGAGTGGCCAGCTCAATCCCTGAACCTCATCCCCATTGAAAACGCAGAAGTATTAGTTCAATAATTTAAAGTTAAGTTAAATCTTGAAAAATTTCCTCAGTTTATAGTTTGAAGAGAGTTTGAAGAGAAAAATGTAAGTACTGCCATTTTTTTGAACAGATTAATATTCCATTTCTTTGCTTCCTATACAAGAATAACGCAGACTTGATAAAATTTGCTAATGCTTTGGTTTGGAATGTAATGTGTAACGCACTGCTATTTATTTGAACAACTGTATGTGACCACTGTAAAATGGACAGTAAAATAAAGTATAGTAAGATTCAAAGTGAAATAAGAGATTCTGAAGCATATTGTTTCAGTAAAACTTTAATTTACAGTGCATGAACAGAAAGCCATCACCGGATGGTTTAATCCCTTTAAATCTTTTTCATGACATAAAAAAATAATGAAGCCATTTACAGGTATTTTTCTGGATGAGTGGTGTGCAGTTATTTATAAAGGTGCTGTACAATATAAAGGCTGAAAACCGGCGCAGGGGTGCAGAACGTGGGACGCAGGGTGCAGAACGTGGGACGCAGGGTCTCAGGGGGCAGGGTGGGACACAGGGGGGCACACGATCTCAGGGGGCAGGGACACGGGGTGGGACACAGGAACACAGGGTCTCAGGGGGCAGGGACACAGGGCACAGGGTGCAGAACGTGGGACACAGGGGGGCACAGGGTGCAGAACGTGGGACACAGGGGGACACAGGGTCTCAGGGGGCAGGGACGCAGGGCGCAGGGTGCAGAACGTGAGACACAGGGGGACACAGGGTCTCAGGGTGCAGGGACACGGGGTGGGACACAGGAACACAGGGTCTCAGGGGGCAGGGACACAGGGCACAGGGTGCAGAACGTGGGACACAGGGGGACACAGGGCGCAGGTTGCAGGGGCACGAGGAGGGTCTTCTGCAGAAGCAAGGGAAGGCCACATTCGTATATACAGACCCTGATATGGGAGGACAGTCCGGGACACTGCAGTGTGGAGTCTTATCATGCAACCGCTGTGTTCTCGTAATACATGTTCAATGAGTTTGACGTTGATTTAAACGTATGCTGTGCATCATGTTTGGTATCTGAGCCTGTCAGTGCTGCGTTTCAGGGCTCTGAACCCAGACTGAAGCCATGAAGACACTGAATAATGGTGAAAACGCCGCTCTTCTTCCAGAGGTCAGAGCCACACCAGCAATGTGAGGAAACAGCTGGGTGCTGTTGTTACATCACCGTCCAACACTGTCCACTGTAGTTTCAATATACAATGAGCAACAGGCCTCCAAATGCACTTCCTCACAGCATATGCCACAACGTCTCCATAACGTCTCCATAACGTCTCCATAACCTGCTCGTGGTGAGCACACACCGCAGCCTGAACCCTGCACAGGCCCAGGACACAGGTATTTATATTCACACATGAACAAAATATGTCCATATTTAGTTCAATAAGTTAGATTTACCATGAGCAAGGTAAACTACATACTTAAGCACAAGTTTCTGGTCTTTTCAAAGAAAGATATGCACATGCAGGCACGCACGCGCACACACAGACACACACACACACGCACGCACACACACACACACACACACACACACACACACACACACACACACGCATGCGCACAGGCACATGCACACACACACACACACACACACACACACACACACACACACACACACACACACACACACACACACACACACACACACACACACGCATGCGCACAGGCACATGCACACACACACACACACACACAAATCAAAGGTTTAAAAATACTCTTTAAAATAGACGGTAAAGCTAAAGTGTTCAGATATGAATCTGGCATTTAAACACTGATCTCCCATCCTGACAAACAACACGAGGCAGCATCTCCATAGTGCCAAAATGAAAATAACACGAGAACAAGGTTATAAAAGAACACCAGTCCCACAGGGCAGAAAACACCTGTAGTGAGATATGTCGGCAAGTTTGCATGTTTTCAGGAGACACTGGGAAGCAGGATTCTCTGGTTTTGGCGATGAGTGGGAGCTTTGGCCCCCTGCATATGAATCAGAATGGACAGATCCCTGACTGGCCCAGGACACCTGACACATGGCACAGGCCATGGACACAGAGGCAGGAGGGCAGTAACCATGGACACAGGAGGCAGGACGACAGTAACCATGGACACAGGAGGCAGGAGGACAGTAACCATGGACACAGGAGGCAGGAGGACAGTAACCATGGACACAGGAGGCAGGAGGACAGTAACCATGGACACAGAGGCAGGAGGGCAGTAACCATGCTGAAGGGAAGAGGTGAATGTGAGAATACAGGTATACTGATATGCACCCCCTCCATCCCTGCCCACCTGACCAAGCCCGTCTCCATAGTGATGACAGAGAGCTTTCATGAACCCCATGCTGGAGCTACAATGAGCTGTCAATCACAGTATAGTGTGAACCAAACCAAACCTTTTGCTTTATGCAGCAAAGTACAATGATTGGTTCAAATCATTGTATTACCGATTGCATATGTTAGCCCGTTTCCAATATCACTGCACTACCCATGATGCATCAGTACGCCTCTCGCATCACTTCCTCTCGCGACAGAATCCTGGCGGAGCTGGGTACTCTCCAGGGTCCAGGGGAAACCGGCGGCTTCCTGTCCAGGCAGGACGTGGATCCTCCCTGGGTGTCTGTGTCATCCTCACAGAGCCCCGCCTCTCTCTCCACCTCTTCATCCTCACAGAGCTCCGCCCCTTGACCCTCCTCCTCCTCCTCCTCCTCCTCCTCCTCCTCTGTGCTGCTCTCTGAGGCTGGCCCTCTGCCCAGTCTCACATCCCGGGCTCTTCTCCTGCGGTCTCTGTCTGCCCTGGAGCGGCCCGCGCCCTCCCTCAGGTGTGTGTGTGTGTGGTGTGTGTGTGGGGGCTGGCTGGCTGGGACGTCCTGCCGCTCCTCGGGGGAGGGGGCCCTCTCTCCAGGGGGCCCACTCAGCGGGACTCCTAAAGGCCCCGCTGTGCAGAGCCCCTCTGAGCCGCTTATCCCTGCGATCACACCGAGGTCTGGGGAGGCGGGGCTGAGGCATGGGGAGGCGGGGCTGAGGTCTGGGGAGGCGGGGCTGAGGCATGGGGAGGCGGGGCTGAGGCATGGGGAGGCGGGGCTGAGGCTTGGGGAGGCGGGGCTGAGGCATGGGGAGGCGGGGCTGATATGTGGGGAGGCGGGGCTGAGGCTTGGAGAGGCGGGGCTGAGGCTTGGGGAGGCGGGGCTGAGGCTTGGGGAGGC